>NW_027248414.1:237500-404316 GCF_041260155.1 Ptychodera flava
TGTGTCTTTCTGTCTGTTTGTCTGTATGTCTGTCTGTCTGTCTGTCTGTCTCTTTACTTCTCTCTCTCTCCTTCCCTCTCTCTCTCTCTCTCTCTCTCTCTCTCTCTCTTTCTCTCTCTCTCTCATTAATAGTCGGAAAGTTACAAAAAGTATAGTTTTCATTTACTTTTACCAGCAGTTTCAGAGGGCTCTGACAAACTAGCTTCAAAATATTAATATGTAGTAAAAAACTGATTTTTATGGGAAATTCTCATGTGTTTCGTCATCAAAGCTAATTTAAACTAATTATGAAGTTAACTCTCTCACTGCTCGTCGATGTTATTTTTTAGTGACTTTGTACATGAACAAAACTCAGTTCATATTTTAGGCATTTATTGAAATTTGATATGCTTAATACAAAGACAAGAATGTACGACTGAAAAAAAGCATGAAATAAAAAAGTATGATTGACTTTTGTTTAAGAAACTGTACATTTTTGCTCTGTCTGTCTGTCTGTTGTCTATCTGTCTGTCTGTCTGTCTGTCTCTGTCTGTCTCTCTCTGTCTTCTCTCTCTCTTTCTTTCTTTAATAGAAGGTAAGTATACCAACAGTAGAGTTTTCATCATTTTATTGGCCGTTTCTGTTGGCTGAGACAAACTCATTTGTAAAAACTAATACGTAGTAAAAAATTGTATTTGTATTGGAAATCTCAATGTTACGTCATCAAAGCAAAAGCAAATAAAAAGTTAAACAGTGTCTGTCCTTCAATGTTATTTCGTAATGACTCTGTACAAATGCAAAGTTCACCTCATATTTGAGGCATTTATTAAAAAGTCGAAATACATAATACAAAGAGAGGAATGTCCGACTGAAAAAAGGCACGCATTATAATTGTATGATTTACTTTTGTTGAAGAAAACACACATTTCAATCTCTCTGTCTCTGTCTGTCTGTCTGTCTGTCTGTCTGTCTCTGTTTCTGTCTCTCTCTCTGTCTCTCTCTCTATCTCTGTCTGTCTGTCTGTCTGTCTGTCTGTCTGTCTGTCTGTCTGTCTGTCTCTCTCTCTCTCTCTCTCTCTCTCTCTCTCTCTCTCTCTCTCTCTCTCTCTCTCTCTCTCTCTCTCTCTCTCTCTCTCTCTCTCTCTCTCTCCTCTCTCACTCTAATAGTTTGTAAGTTTACCATGAAAGAGAGTTTCATTTATTTTACCGGCAGTTTTGTGTTGCCGAGACAAAGTCGTTTTAAAATACTAAATGTTTAATAAAATATGTGCATTTTATGTGGAAATTTTGTTGGTCATTGAAAAGCTGAACTAGATATCAAGTTTAAACTCATTCTTCCCTCTAATTTATACGAAAGCAATTCTATAGAAGAAAAAGTTTACCTCATATTGAGGAATTTATTAAATATTTTGTATTTAATACAAAGTGAGGAATATACGACTGAAAGAAAAGCATGCATTACAATAGTTTTATTGACTTATGATTAAGGAACCATACATTTCAATCTCTGTCTGTCTGTCTGTCTGTCTCTCTGTCTGTCTCTGTCTCTATCACTGTCTGTCTGTCTGTCTGTCTGTCTCTGTCTGTCTCTGTCTGTCTGTCTGTCTGTCTCTGTCTTTGTCTCTCTGTCTGTCTGTCTGTCTGTCTGTCTGTCTGTCTGTCTCTCTCTCTCTCTCTCTCTCTCTCTCTCTCTCTCTCTCTCTCTCTCCTCTCTCTCTCTCTCTCTCTCTCTCTCTCTCTCTCTTTAATAGTCGGTAAGTTTACCAAAAAGTAGAGTTTCATTTATTTTACCATTAGTCTTTGTTTGCTGAGACAAACTCTTTTCAAAGTTCTAAATTTGTAATTTAACATTTGCTTTTTATGGAAATTTTTGTTTCGTCATTAAAGCTTAACTAGATATCAAGTGAAATACATTCTGTCCCTCAATTTTATTTGTATTGATTCTGTAGAAGAACAAAGTTCACCTCATAGTTGAGGCATATATTAAAATTTTGAAGTATACAATACAAAGACAGGAAATACGACTGAAATAAAAGCATTCAATACAACAGTATTATTGACTTTTGTTTAAAGGGGAAGTTCACCAAGGATGATTTTTACATGTGTGGTAGCTCTGTGGTCATTTACCCAGGAAAACCTATTTTCACTATTTATTACTCGCAAGATTTGTTACGAAAACGATAAAAATAGTACAGGAAGTTGCCAATGTAATATAAATCACGGGAAAAAGCTCCAAGCTTGGAGCTTGCATAATGTGATATGGAAGGGACCATCTCCGGCGGGTATGGCCCCCACATTGTCCACTCACAGTAACACAGTAGTAAACAGCAACACAAAAATCTGACAGTGGACAGTTATTATAAGTGGAATCATCGTTTATACAAGGATACTCAGTATAAACAAAAGTTATGTAAATACGCACAGACTGATTGGGTGAGTGGACAATGCCATACCCACGGGAAAATGGTCCCTTCCATATCACATTATTCAAACTCCAAGCTTGGCGCTTTTCCCATGATTCAAATTACCTGGGCAACTTCCTGTACTATTTCTATCGGTTTTAGTAAAAAATCTTGTGGAGTCAGAAATGGCGAAAATAGCTTTTCCGGCCGGGGCAAGTGACCACAAAGCTAGCACATATGTAAAAATCATCCTGGGTGAACTTCCCTACATTTCAATCTCAATCTCTCTCTCTCTCTCTCTCTCTCTCTCTCTCTCTCTCTCTCTCTCTCTCTCTCTCTCTCTCTCTCTCTCTCTCTCTCTCTCTCTTTCTCTCTCTTTCTCTCTCTCTCTCTCTCTCTCTCTCTCTCTCTCTCTCTCTCTCTCTTCTCTCTCTCTCTCTCTCTCTCTCTCTCTCTCTCGAATAGCCGGTAAGATTAGCAAACAGTAGAGTTTTAATTATTTTTTCGGCAGTTTTAGTGGGCTGAGACAGACTCACTTCGAAATACTATTGTGTAGTAAAAATTTGATTTTTTTGCAAAATTCTTATGTGTTTTGTCATCAAAGCTATACTGGATAGAAAGTAAAACTCACTCTGCCCTGAAACGTCACCTCATATTTAAGACATTTATTAAAATTTTGAAATACATAATACAAAGACAGAAAGATAGGACGAAAGAGCGCATGCATTAAATCAGTACGATTGACTTTTATTCAAGAAATCATATATTTCAATCTCATTCCCAGTCTGTCTGTCTGTCTGTCTGTCTGTATGTCTTTGTCTCTGTCTGTCTCTCTCTTTCTCTGTCTGTCTGTATGAATGTCTGTCTGTCTGTCTGTCTGTCTTTCTCTCTCTTTTTAATAGGCGGTAAGTTTACCAATAACTTGAGTTTTCATTTATTTTACCAGCAGTTTCGGTGGGCTGAGAAAAACCAATTTTAAAATCCTTAATGTGTAATAAAAACTTTATTTTTATAGAAAATTCCATGTGTTTCGTCTTCAAAGCTTTACTGCCCTGCAATGTTAGTTGATGGTTATTCTGTAAACGCACAAAAATTCACCACATATTAGAGATATTTATTAAATACGATGGTTTCAATCGGGCTCGAACTCACAACGTATGGTACCCAATCACCTAGCGGAGAAAGCAACAGACTAGACCGGTCGGCTAAATCCCCAATCTCAAAAAAGATTGGTTCAATAACCGACCTAAAGTTGTTACAATTCTGACTGCGCCCTCTCCACTCGCTGTAGAGTTCGTGAAGCATTCACGCTCGCACACACACTATCATACATCGCACACACAAACTTTATCGAAGCGAAGCAATGAATACATCGCTTTACTGGGCGGAAGACAGCCTCGGGGACAATTCTGTCCACCAGCAGAACTATCAACCCAGGATAGAGAATACGATGGTTTCAATCGGGCTGGAACTCACAACTACGGTACCCAATCACCTAGCAGAGAAAGCAACAGACTAGACCGGTCGGCTAAATCCCCAATCTCAAAAAGATTGGTTCAATAACCGACCTAAAGTTGTTAAAATTCTGAATGCGCACTCTACACTTGCTGTAGAGTTCATGACGCATTCACGCTCGCACAAACACTATCATACATCGCACACACAAACTTTATCGAAGCGACGCAATGAATACAAAATTTTAAAGTTAATTTAAAGTTTTGAATACATAATACAAAGACTGGAATGTAGGACTGAAAAAATAGCATACATTACAACAGTATAATTGACTATTGTTTAAGAAAATGTACATTTCAATCTCTCTCTTTCTGTCTTAATGTCCGTCTGTCCGTCTGTTCGTCTGTCTGTCTGATTCTGTCTGCCTCTGTCTCTGTCTGTCTCTCTGTCTCTGTTTTTGTCTGTCTCTCTGTCTCTCGCTGTCTCTCTCTGTCTCACTCTCTCCCTCATGTTGAAATTAAAAAGCCGGTAAGTGTACAAAACAATTTGGTGTATTCATGATATTGTCATTGGTATCAGACAGAAAAAGGTATATGAAAAGTTTTCAATTTATGTCAGCAGCGCATCACTATATGAGTTTACAAAATACAACACATAAGAGGTACGACTGGTCTTGTCATTTAGTATTGTCATGTATCGATAGTGTTAAATATTCATTATTTCTAGGCATGTTCGACAAAGGCAGATATATATCATACAAATGCAGGAACATAAGTAAAGAATGTCTAAATGTCACATCTATTTTACACAAGATAATCTTGTTGTCTTTATGAGAAAGTGAAATAACTTGGCATGATGTACCTTACAGTTTATTGCACCATTTTATGTTCTCCTATGGTCTACGTTGTCTTTATGTGATTTTTCTACCAAGAAGGCCAGACACTTTCTTTCGAAAAGGTTGATCATTTCGATATCTCAGGCATTATACTTGATATTATCTATACACATTTCAATATGATATTCTTTTTATTAGAAGACAGATTAACAGCAATGTCTTGAAGTTGTTTATGTGAAAATTTAAATGGTTGCTCATATGCGTTATAAAGTAATTTACCTACAGATTGGGGCAGACTTACGTCGATTTTCTAAGCTGTTATCCAATTGGTTAGCAGAATCGTCCCGTTATAATTGACTTATACAAATAAATTCCCTAAATTTCTGTAAATAATGACAATCGACCAATCAAATATAGCCTTGCAAACGCGCTGCAAGTCAGCCAATAGTCACCAATTTAACTTCTTTTCGAAATATCCTTGTTAAAACTACGCAAAACGACTTGATGTTGATGAAAATTTCAACACAAGCTGTCAACCGCAAGTTTTCCATTGCATCTTGCGTTACATTTGCAGGCATACGCCTTATGAAAATGTCAATGTCAATATAGTACCAAGTATATATAAGTGCCCCTTATGATATTTTTTATGGCAATAGGTGTGAACATGAATATTCTTTGTTATTTTTACCAGGATTTTTTCATGGAGCTTCAAGAAGCCAGTCAAAGAAATGAAACGTGCAAAAGTCTTTATCGAGGACGGGTTATGTTAGTAGGGGCATATAGTGCAGGGAAGACGTCGACAAAAAGAAGCCTTTTCAAAGAACCTTATGAAACAAAGCATTTGAGCACAGATGGAGCTGATGTCTTCAGTATAGATATTACAGAATGGATTATAAAAGGTAACATTTTGTCTCATGAAATGCTGCACTAAAATTGTTGTCGGAAAAAAATAAAGTACTTCAACGGTTAATACGCACAATAGGTATTACGAAACATTGTTACGTCCGGGCAACCTTCGCCGTGAAAATTCCTTGTATTTGCCTTCTGATTTCAAGTCACTCGTGGTTTTATTATTTTGATGTCGAACTCTCCTCTGAAATGAATGACTGACTCTACAACTCAAGATACTAACATAGACATTGGAAGACCACAAAACACCTAAGTGTGGTTTATTTACTCAAATGTAAGCAATTTCTACGTTGTTGTGTTCTCGTGGCAAGAAATAATTGTAATGCAACACCCCCATTTCATGAAATGATTGATCAAAGTTTTATGAATCTTTTGGTACCATGTAAACGTCGAGTATTGCAATGATAATATGACTAAAACCTACCCACGTCAGAATTCAAGTGATATGCAAATATTAATATTCGTCCTGCAGCTGATGATCCAACGAAGCATTCCGTTATAAGTCTTTTATAGGAATAGGGAATTTAGTACTTGTTTAGCGCTAATGCTCTTACAGAGTATGTAAACTTTACATGTAAAAGGATCTGACCATAAGCTACAGTAATGGACAACGTCGAAAAATTTGTAATTGTTTTTTTTTCTAATTTCCGTCAGCAGCAGTAAATCCCGCTTGCGAGTTGCTATATTTAGTCAATACCTGCAATCGAGATTTTCGCTATTACGGTCGACTTGTGATTAAAAATGAAAACTCGAAAAGGAGAGTAAAGTTAGAATGTTAATTATATAAGTGCCCACGTTGTTGTAGCCTACATGAAAATATATAAAATGATATACCAAAAATGTTTCTACGCATATTCCAAAGTTGCAGGGAAACTTTGCTATATCAAAGAATCTGCATCTTTGAAGACAATATGGATTGCAACTTAAACACATTTGGCAATAAATTATGCATATTGTCCTACTTAACAACTAAATCGTGAAATCATTCAGACGTTGTCTTTCGTACGCTCAGAACACTAGGTAGTGCATTTATGTCAAATCCACGCTAAAATATGTTCGTTCTTTCTATTTTACTATTCTGAATTTCAGTTTTACAACTCAAGATTGCCCTTGCCTTTCTTTATTACACTGCAAGTATTTGTGGTTTGCCGGCCAGCTAAATTCAAGCCTAAAAATAAACCGGCTTGTTTGTCAGAAAACGGATTGTTTTGAGTTGTGAATTTTGGCTTATTTTTGGCTTTCGACATGCCAAGTCTGGTTCTGTGCATGCCAGTTTGGTTTTTGATATTGCGTATAAACAGTCAAATAAAGATCACTTCAGCTTGCCAGTAAGCCAGTTAGTACTAATCAATGTTTTACAGGCAATCCACTATTACATTCACATGGCTGCTAGCAAGCCATGTTTAAGATACTGTTGCTTGTCCATATACCAGATAATGCTGAACAGCGGCTTATTTATAAAACAATATCACACTTCTCTGGGTCAACGGTAAGCCAATTCTGGTTCAATCTGGTTTGTAGGTAAGCCAATATAAGTGTAATGTGGCTTTACGTGAAAGGACGCTCATTATGCAAAGAGACGCCGTGCGAGAAGCTTGAACTGAGAGCTACACAGATTGCGGGTTTTTTTGCGTGTTTTTTATGAAAATTTATGAAAAGGGAATGCTCTACAGCAGACTAAATACATGACCAATACATGACGAATCCATATTTTTAAACCGATAAGTTTTCGGGACAATTTTAGTGAGTACTTGTGCGTGGCCAGTGAGAACGTCGACCCAGGGAACGCCGATTCTGATTTGAAAATCACTGTCAATCAAACCTTGTGCAAAGTAAGACACGAGTCAGATTGACGTGTACCTAATGTCAATTAGCATTCGCCTTATCTGCTAATAGTGACTTAAATAAATAAAATATGTATCAAGATTTCCAGTGTCGAATAACGTGCGCAATAGTTTCTTCATAGATCTCTAACTTTTGTACCTACCCACCAAATTTCTGGCGATAAAGACGTGATCAGAATAACATTCAAGTTGATTACACCTTTATAGTAACCGTGAACACAGTTCCTCCACAAACATGCCATGAAGAAACAAATGTATAATCAGGTTCTCTCTTACTGGAAATGTCATGCCGGAAAATGCCGAGAGAGTTTGACCGGTTAAGAAGGGCTTGACTACGCAGTTTCTGCGTAGTGAAGCTTCATTACGTATTCATGGTGACCCCTGGCCAGCTGTCAATAACTTTGGGGGCTTTTGTCTTTTGGCCTGCTTTGCATATGCGTCGTTGGACACGACCTGCCAATCACCCAGGTAGTCAATTAAACTATTAATTGACTGTTTACCGACCCAATTAACACTATCCAGCAGTATCAGTCATATTTTAATCGCATGGCCCGGGTGGGCACAACGTAGGAACGCGTGTATTTCTGTGTGTACGTTTCACTTGTGGTGTTGTTTGTACCATCGTGTGTCCTTGTTTCACCTACAGCATTACCTTCAAGGTGACAGGCTTACTATTAATGTTCAGTATCATTGCACCGAGTTCTGCCCACGGTGAAAACCACCTGTTTTGCCTACTAATTACTGCCCGTCGCTGCCCGTCCTGAATGTAGCCTATCTATAGCTACAGTAATCACATAAATCATTTATCAGTTTTGATATATACTCCTATATTGTAAGTTTGATCAAAATCGAGACCACATTCAAGGGCTATGCAGACTGTCCATGTAAGCACACACAGTGACAAGAAGGCGGCAAACACCTACTCACCAAGCACATCGAATCGGCGAAAAGAAGCATAAAAAGCTAGGCTCATCGCCAAAACAAACGCGCCAAGCGGCCCTTTTCAGGGCCACCAAATACTCCAAAAAGAGAACAACCAAAAATACGATAAAATGACATAGAACACACACACACTTAAAAGAAATAACAAAAATCGTACACATAACAAACAACTGAAACACAACATTAAATACAAAATAAACAATCACAGTAACGTAACAGAAAACATGGCCGTGGAAATAAATCAGCTATTTCCAAAGAAAAGCCGACAACAACATGAAATTCAACAACAACCTATCATCGCTCAAACTATGAAACTCCGAAAAATAGTACTAGGCAAAAGCCTTAAAATTCATTCGGACACCAACAAAACCAAACAGAATAAAACCACTTCAGGATTTCAACAAATAAAGTCGTATAATGTGACTACGCTACATCGTGAGACACAAACAATCGCAACAACACCAATTAAAAGAAAAGTCAAATTGGACTCCACGAACAACAAAAAAACAAAAACTTGAAAGCTATCTGAAGCTGCTAAACTCGCACTTCTAGAGATACCCTTTCAAACAAGGAAACAAAACATGTCGCGTGCCAAAAGAATCGCGATAAACCAGCTTGCAAACATTGGACAAATTTTGGGAAAATAACCCTTCGACAAGGGTCGGTTTTTCGTTATTGTCAACACAAACGATTACATACTCGAATGCGAAAGGCAATTACGTAACACTCAGTATTATACACGACAAGCCAGAACAAACAGTAAACAAAAGTAAATGAACTATTAATTAAAATGTACGAGAACAAGCACATCAACCAGGATACTTGTAAGTATCTTGATCCAATAAACATAAAATCCGTACCCGCAGTGCTACTTATTGCCTAAAAATTCACAAACCTCCGCAAAAATCTAAAAGACACACCAGTCAAAACAAAATTTACCGAAGTAAAGAAATATAGAACAAACAAACCGAACCACCAAACGGACTCACAACGTGACCAAAATTAATATACTTGCCTCGCTAATCGGAAAGCAAGACCACTAAAATGCATTAAATAAATTTTCACAAACACAAACTAAGGAAAGAATCTACACTGCGACTGATGAGAAACCACACTCGGGTTTCGAAACGCAAGCGTCAAAGGGCGACTCTATCAACTTTTGTAACAACATAGGTCCGGCTGCGTCTCGCCATAAGCTTTCCCCACACAAACAAAACATTACCGTACACACTAATCCAACTTCTCTACAAATATCCAAAGCGAAACAAACATTTCATTAACACAAACAATCGGATAAGAATGTAGGAACACATTTTCGAAACGAATCAAACACAAACTCGACACAAAACATTTAGGATAGTTAGGTGGGGAGCCTGTTTCACATTTTTTACATCTCGCTATACTGTCTATGATTCTAAAAATAAAGTCATATGCCACTTTTTCTGTATACGCGGTTTGGCAAAACTCATCTCTTCAATCGAAAGTCTGGCGATTTCATGGTTCTTTGGGGCACTTAAGTGTACGTCGAGCTTAAGGAATGTAGTTACATTCGCGATGTTTTATTCGAAAATTATTTATTCCTTCAAGGGCAAATGCACATAATTTATGCTGTTGGAAATACTGGCCGCTCATAAACAAGACGATAAACTCAATATATGTGCATTTTTACTTATATTGTCAAAGTACCATCGACACCCACAAAAAACCAAATGGTTCAGTCCAGGTATTTGCAACTCTGCCATCCGACTGGTCGACAGGAAATCAACGATAGGTGTCTTTTGGCACGCGTATACGCCAGTCACCTAGGCGACGGTAATCTGCACCACTTATCACCATCGGGAAGGTACTCCTCCCCGTATACCACTGGTGATCCCACCCTCAAGGCACTGCGTCATTCGACCAAGCATTGTTATTGTAATTTCCTGCATAAAATTAACAGCGAGGTCAACCGGTCAAACTCTCTCGGCATTTTCTCTCATGTGATGGCCCTAAAAAGGCCGTTTGGTTTGGTTTCGTGGCTTCTACCGTACACCCAACGATAGCAAATATGTTGGTACGCCGGGCAACTTTTGATATTATAATAACGATTGGACAACAAAGTCTAGCAAAATGGCATATCAGTTTTCTTCTTTTGACGAGTACGTCATCGGCCTGCATCAGATGCCGTTTTTGGGCCAAAAATCGCTCATCACGCCAAGCGTGTGTCCGGTCAAGAATATCCCAATACTTGTGACAGAGTCGGAGACAGATAGACGTTTTGTCATTGCCAAACTAATGATGCTAAACTCAGAATGACAAAGCAAGAAATGTTCAATACCCTGGCATAGAGGTGTGAAGCGGTACGGTATCCGTTTATAGTTTCCCATGGAGTGTCGTTTGTACCTCCATGAGACAACTAATAAACCAGATGTTTATTTGACCATGGAGCTAAAAAAGGATGATTTGACTTCTTCTGTTCCGTTCCGCCGTCACTTCGAGCATACGTATCCACGTGAGCAATTGCCATCTTATCGACAACAGACGCGATACAATTCCGCTGCATATTCGTCTAAGCTCATTACGAGATTTCCTGTCCGAGTTTTCGGAAAACATCTGATTTTTGTACTTTTTTGTTTCCAATACAAACAAAGTCTCGCAACACAAATTGGCAATAATGTAATACACGATAATCTAGACTTGTTTTCTGACTTACGACGCCATCTTGGCCTCATAAAAGTTTTACTGGTTGAGTACGTCGGGATCACGGTTCAATCTTCAGAAAATACTCATTTTATATTATTTCGACACCAAATTTAATAAAACATTAATTCTAAGAATTTGAGAGATTCGAACGATGCAGATCGTGTTTTTTGCATACCAGTATTTGACTTGTAATTTTGTGGATCAAGGTATAGACAGCAGAGGGGGAAATGGTCGAGGGCACTGTCCGCATCCGGTGCCAAGCGACACACTGCTGGAATCGGTGAAATCTGTAACTCGAAAGCAACAAGTATGGTGAAAATACCTCATGCCAAAATGTACGTACTCCTACGTGCTCATCGATGTTCAACGTGAATCTATGTTAAATCTACTAATATAGCGGTGTTTGACACAAAACAATGAAAACGATACAATGTTGACAGGGTGGAGTACCCACTAATGCGCGAACCTGAGATTGAGAAGGGTGGCTTTAAGGATTCCCCTGGCTTGTGCCAGCAAGCCAGTACAAGCTGGCTCGCAGGCATACCACTCTAGGGCTTTTATATGGCTTGCTGACAAGCCAATTCAATATGAACCATAATGGTGAATAATTATTTCTGACCATTCTTCAAACTCAAATTGCATTTCTTCAAATTTTGCAGACAAAGGGGAGGATTATCACCCAATAGAATGGCCTATTGGGTCCTCTATATGATGTCGCTACACAAAGCAGGATTGTAAAACATCTGAAACAAAAACAACAGCTGAACTAGTTAGAAATTCTGCAAGCTAGATTTAAAAAAAAACAACAACAATATCATCAAAATGAATTTCAGACTAAAATTTATTGCAACTTACAAGAAATGAAACAGTAATTGTTGCAACATAATCAAATCTAATACTTACAAGGGTATACTTGCAAAAAATTGACATTCTTATGAATGGTACCTGTAAAATCACATTGATAAGTAAACATAATTTGATGTTATAAATTTACCTTATGCATCTGATGCAAAATTGCTGGCTGTGTCACAGGTAAATTACCTGCACAGTACAAACCACTCATAATTGTCAGCCCATTTACCTTGCATGCCAGCTTTGCCAAGCCAGAAGTTCTGTTCTCTACAAATTGAAAAGTTCCTTTCACACATCAGATGTAATCAAAGTTTGAAACCCTATATAATTAAGCAAACGTAGCACGCATGTCTCTTTTCATGCTGCAGAATATCACACCTTCAAGAAGCAACACAAACTGCTTCCTCCTTCATGGCCGAGCACACCTAAACAGGGCTGCTGCTTTGCATCTCATCCTCAGAATGTGAGGTTTCCAGCATCCGGAATATAAAAGATTTAAACATTCAATATTTGAGGTACAAGAGTACCTCCTGGTAAAACACTCAGTGCCCAGCTACTAGTACAATGAGGGCAAGGCCTACACTGCAAATTTTTTCTGGTTTGCCGGCCAGCTAAATTCAAGCCCAAAATAAACCGGCTTGTTTGTCAGTAACGGATTGTTTCGAGTTGTGAATTTTGGCTTATATTTGGCTTTCTGGCATGCCAAGTCTGGTTTCTGTGCATGCCAGTTTGGGTTTTGATACGGCATATATACATGCCAAGTACAGATCACTTCAGCTTGCCAGTAAGCCAGTTAGTACTAAAGAATGGTTTACAGGCAATCCACTATTATATGAACTAGGCTTGCTAGCAAGCCATGTTTAAGATACTGTGGCTTGCCCATATACCAGATAATGCTGAACAGTAGCTTATTTTTAAACCAATACCACACTTCCATGGATCAATAGTAAGCCAATTCTGGTTCCATCTGGTTTGAAGATAAGCCAATATTACTGCAATGTGGCTTACAAACAAACCAATTTCTGACTAATTCTGGTTTACAGGCAACCACTGTAAGGATTCCTCTGGTTTACCAACAAGCCATTACAAGCTGGCTTGCAGGCATGCCAATCTATGGCTTTTTGTAGGGCTTGCTGACAAACCAGTTCAATATTAGCCATATTTCCGGGGGGAGGGGGGAGGGATAATTATTTCTGACCATCCTTCAAATTTAAATTGGATGTCTTCAAATTTTGTAGACACAGAGGAGGATTATCATCCCATGGAATGGCCTATTGGGTCCTCTATGTGATGGAGCTACACAAAGCAGGACTGTAAAATATCTGAAACACAAACAACAGCTGAAATAGTTAGAAATCCTGCAAGCACATTAAAAAAACAACAACAATCATCAAAATGAATTTCAGACTACAAAATGAATTTCAGACTAACATTTATTGCAATTTACAAGAAATGAAACAGTCTTTGTTGCAACATAATTGAATCTAATACTTACAAGGGAATACTAAAAATGACATTCTTATGAATGCTACTTGTAAAATCATACTGATAACATAATTTAATGCATCTGATGCAAAATTGCTAGCTGTTTCACTGGGAATCCCCTGTACACTGCAGACCACTCATAATTGTCAGCTGATTTACTTCTCATCCCAGCTTTGTCAAGCCAGAAGTACTCTACAAATTGAAATGTTCCTTTCACACATCTGATGCAATCAAAGTTTGAAACCCTACATAACTAAGCAACCTAGCACAACATTGTCTCTTTCCATGCTGCAGAATATAACACCTTCAAGAAACAACACAAACTGTTTCCTCCTTTATAGACGAGCACACCTAAACAGGGCTGCTGCTTTGCATCTCGTCCACAGAATGTGAGTTTCCAGCATCCTGCAATATAAAAGATGCAAACATTCAAACTCTGCAGTCCAAGATGAGCTCCTGGTAAAACACTCAGTGCCCAGCTACTTGTACAATGAGGGCAAGGCCTAGAAACTGGTATGTTTAGGGAATTTGTACAAGTATATAACAGTCATGTTCTTAAACACATATTTGACTGCAGAACACAATTTCAAGTCTTTCTTGGTGCATCAATAATCTGACATGACTGCTCAGGGCAAGTCTCTCAGTATGACAAAGATAGCTCTTACAAGTTACTGTCAATGTCATAGGCTTGCTGCAACAGTGCACTGGCAAAAAGTGTGTGAAACTACGGAGTGATATTTCACGATAATGAATTTAATTCAAGAATATCAAATGATTATTACAAGACAAGATATATCAGAGTCACAGTGCAATGTCCTTTTGAGACTTGCAAGTTAGTAGACCTTTGAGAAAGCATTTTATCACTCTGGCTATGCAACCCTCATCATTGATGACATCGATGATATACTTCACATGTATGTAGTTTGAAATAAGTAAATGAGGCTCATTAACTGTAACTTTTGTCTACTTCTTCAGTATTTCAGTACTGTTTATCAACTACAATTTCTTGCTCTACTTTCCACAGCATACTAAAATGCCAAGTTTTATAGCCTGTATATTTGATCATTTTTATAATTGACTAATGAAGTCTTGTACGGCCCTAAATGAAATTTTCAACAATAACAATGCTACATGTACATACTGTATTGAGTAGCTAAACATTAGGGATTTCATCATGCTTCAATGACTTGAATGGGAAACTGCAGTTGATAAGCAGAACAATTGTACTGGACTGTTCACACACTAGGTACATGGATGTAAATGCAGCTGTGCTAGTTATTTTTCTGACTATGCTATACTGGGGATATTATTTTAATAGCTGGTAGTCTCTGTTGCTTCTCAGGGCTCGTACAGCTGTGTGTACATCCCTGAACCAGCCCTCTGAAGGTAACAGGGTTGTATGAATATTCAAGTGTGGTGTTACACAATGTCCATGCACTGAATCTGACAGTAATCAAATCCAGCATGTTGAAAGCTCAATCAGCTGTAACTTTTAGCAATTTCCAAGTAATTTTATTTTGTGCAAAAAAACTGCAGTTTCTTGTTCTACTTCTTAAGGCATGATGAGTGTCAAAAATACATTATCAACCCAGTTCATATGTGCATATTTAGCATTGTTACTGTTGAAAATCAAATTTCAGTCTGGAATACACCCTTTGTGCCTGTCCTGAGGGGACATGGAACTATGGGAAAATACTAACCGGACGTGCGGTAAAACATACGACCTATACTTTAACATGGAAAGGTGCAATTTTCGAGTGAAAAAAGTGAAATACGAAGTGAATATTTATGCTACAACAAGAAAACACTAGTGGTGCATTGGGCTAGCTTAGGTAAGTGTTTGTGTGCATTGTTTAGCAAGGTAATATTTTATAACTGTAGATATCGGTGATTTTTGGCACGCGAAGCGGGCGAGTTGTAGACTTTCATTTCACTATGTAAATGTATGACGGCGTAACATGGCCAGTGTGTCAAACCTTCAGAATTAAGGGTAAAAATTAAAATTTTTACGAATTCATACTTTGTTGACTTATGTTTTCATTGCTGTGTTTTTTTTTGAAATATTTGAAAAAATTGAACATTCACGTAAACTTGTTTCCGCTGAGCTACTACGGGTCCCTTAAGTTCGGGAAGCGCACAGTCATCATACCGGCGCTACTGTCAGCAGGGCCATGTGACACAGTTTGCGTCACCCACTCTCATATCGAGTCTACAACTTGGCCGCATCGCAGGCTGAAAATTGCCGATATCTACAGTTATAAAATAATACGGATCTAAACATTGCACATGAACACTTACCAGAGCTAGTCCCATGCACCATTAGGTGTTTTCTTGTTGTAGCATAAATATGCATTTCATAGTTCACTCACTTTTTCCGCTCGAAAATTGCACCGTTCTGTGTTAAAGTATAGAAGTCGTCATATGTTTTACCACACTTCCGTTTAGTATTTTCCCCTAGTTCCATGCCCCCTGGCGACAGGCGCAAAGGCTATATAGAACTCATTTGTCAACAACAACAATAGTAGTTAAACATGTACACAGTACACTGTCAAGCAGAATATTGGTATTCATGAGACTGTTATATAGCTATCAAAACTGCAGTTTGTACACACAACAATGAAGATTCAAAATTGCTAAAATTTACAGCCAATGTGCCTTTACTAATTTGCACAGAATTATGGTAACAAATTTTTTCAACAAGCAATACTTACGTCAAAACCATAACCATTTGTCCAACTGCAGTTTTTCCACAAAAGACACTCTTGAGAACCGAGAAGTTTGATGCCTGTTTAACAATCAGGAAAATGGTAAATTATGTCAATTCTATTCTACTTCTATACATCAGACTAAGATTCAATATCATAAACTAGGTGCATGCAAGTGCCTCCCCTCATGTGATTGATTATTATACACCTGCTTCTTTAAGCTATTGAGTTTCGTTGTACTGTAAGTTTCAGTATCAGAGGATGCAGAGTCAAATAACTTTGTGGCGCAGTACAATAACATTTGGTGTCATTGGACGCTATTTGACATTTGCCCTCAAAAAACCTTTACGTCAGTGCAGGGAAAAATGAGAGATGATTTTAAATTTTTAACAAAAGTATACTTCTAAACATTCAGTACTTCACAACGTTACTAGTGGTGAATCAAAACCCTGTGAATTAGAGTTAAATTATGCTGCTGACGTACAATTTCTGAGCAGGTTTGAGTTTAGTTGACACGCTGAATGTGTTCTCAGTTTGCTTGCAATCGCCTGGTGAAGTATGTGACGGGCATCCCAAAAACACTTTGACTTTTTTGCGGAAAAATTGGACCAAAAAAGGTGTATAATAATAATGCTATTCACAAAATACCGAGATTTATGACCTTGTACATCGTACGCTTTAGCATTGTCCGAGAGGTGTAGCATCGAGGACAATACCTCCGCTGCACTATGTACTCGGACATAAATCCCAGAATTTTGTGAACAACCTTAAATTACAATAATAAGTGTAATGCTTATCATGTATGTTGTGTGACTACGACAAAGATATGTCACAGATATGTAATAACAGCTGAAATTTGAACAAAACCCGCATTGTTAGAGTAATATGTGGAAATATGAGGAACATTCATGGCTAACATGATTATTATCGCTGCACACAACGATAGTTGATCACCTTTTATAACCACTTTCTGAGTTCCACCATATCTGAGGGCAGAGTCTTCATTCTGTTTCCACATTGTGCTCAGAGAATCCATTGTTAATTTGTGGAGCTGAAGGCATTTTCTGTATCAAGTATATCTTGCCCTGGACCATCTGTTGAAAAAGAAACAAATAAGTATCTATTACCAGTAAGTGGAAGTCAATGGTCAACATTTGTACGTGAAGTTATTTGCTGGAAATGAATCACTTTAGTATCCCTTACGAAAGACCACAATTTGCCACAAGTTTGCATTCCTTACTTGTTACAAACTTGATACAAATTCTGACATCCAAACAAGCACCAATCTTGCTAGTCAGTTATATACACTTTGATTCAAGAATAGGCTAAGTTTGCAGCAAGTATGTGTGGAAAGTGTGATGAACATTGCACCAAGTTTGTACAGAGAATGTAGAGGTCATTTTGTTTTTGTTTGTATTGAGTGTGCACCAAGCTTGGAGATGCGCGGGGGGGGGGGGGGGATTCAATATCTGGGGCATGGTATCTGTTGCCTTAGCAACAGCAGACATACTGTTGCCCTGGTAACATTTCAGGGGATTTAGATGATTGTAATTCCTGACAGCGTCTTTTTCAAAGTAATGCTCACACAACATGTGGTACATGACATCATCGTGCTGCTACTCCCCATTGTATTGTAAACAAATGATTCTTTCTAAACTGGCTTATAAATGTACACTCTTTAGATATGTTTACCTTGTGAGCAGCACATTCAAAATTCACCTTCAAGTCATGTATCCAGATGCTAGGTTGAACATCTATGAAAAAGTTGAGAGGATATTACTACATCCAACACGCACTCACCCTATGACACATTCAACTACACTACACTGTAAAAGAAAAAAACTTCTCAGACAATAAATTTGTTAACTAAAAACACAATATATTACTGTAGAATACAGTATCTCTACTGTCATAAACATACAATCTTTGTACTTTATACTTAAAATGAGCTGTAAAATATATTCTTTTTGGCATATATGTACAGTACACTATAATTCAAAATATTCCCTGACAATGGAATTTACATTGAAAAATGGTAAATTCTGTCTCTTTAAAGAAGATCATACAGATCACAATTTTTTTCAATGTGTACCAAATAGAAACTGAATAGTGAAAAAATATTATGTTAAAGTCTCATAGATAGTTAACTATAAAAAACTTATTCAAAACATTTTGTAATTTTTGTGACATATACTTTTGTTGACGAATAAAATTCACTTTAAACATTTCAAAATACCTTTCCGATGGTATGTACATGGAAAACATGAGAGTTTTAAGTTAATGTTGTATTATTTACATGTTCAAATCAAAACGCAAAATCATGGAAAAACAATGTCCATAGCTACAAAAAAATGACCTTGACTTAACAGCGATATTTGAACAGACACTTACAGTCCAACTTCAAAAAGCAAACAACTAAACACAACCAAATTCCACATCACTTGGATGATAGATTAGTTCCGCCGAGTCCAAACATATTTCTTCCACCATTAGATACTGACAACTGTGACGAAAGTAACTCTGCCATGTCCGATTTGTCCAATGCACAGCATGCATGCAGTGGAGTTTCTATCATAAGTCCCAATGCAATGATCGATACGGACAGTCTCACTTCTTGTCATCATGATGTTCTCAAAGAACAGTGGTTGGTTTGAAATAGTCCTCTGTGGCATGGAAAGTGTCAAAGCAGCGAACTCTAGCTTGAAACTTAACTGAAATCCCGCGGAATTGTCCAAGGCCATTTGAGTGTATAACGGACATCCATGATCTACTGAATGTGTTTAACTTACATGAACTCTCGGTGTCGAATGCAGGCAATGTTCCTTCAATTTCAAACAACAATTGTACTCCCAAATCTCTTCTTTGTTCCCTTAATCGTCCGATGATAGAAATAATCTACAATTTCTCCCCAAAACGGCGGGTAAAAACGTTGTAAATTTGACAGCTGAAGCAATGCATGACTTCCTTAGTGGTACTGGAGTTCAAATGCTGGTGTTGGCAAAACTAGCCAATCAGATGTCTCTTTTTACCACATGTGATCTTGTAAGGTTGAAGTTCGAATACATAATTATCTGTGTGGACCTGTGACCTCGATGCTCTCATTTATCGGAAATGTCAGTTTCTCGAGAAATGGGAGAGTATATTACTTTTTGACCAACTTTTATGCACTTGAAATCAATCATTTGAAGACATTTGGTGTCAGCTGGGATCCATGGTCTTTGGACATGTGTAATAATGCAAGTAACGATCATGATTTATAGCCGTGACAATGACTTCCCTGCTCTGAGCATCACACTGGTATGACAGTGTGAATGTGTTTTGGCGGACATATGACAGGTATACTTTCAGTGGTTACGACTAGTAAACGGAACAAAAAAAGTCTTTAACTGGAATTCGAGTACCATTTTGGATCCTTATCATTATATGTCCAAGGAAACTGTTTGAAAAAATGGCAGCTGAACTAAGTTTTAGTTGACTTTTGATGTTTTTCATTCATGATGTTGCAATAGTTTGATCATGGATTTAGCTATACCTCCATGGTTTGATAAATTTGTACATTCCACGCGTAACCTAATTCATATGTGTTTAACAACCGAGAGTATTTAAAATTTTTAAATTTAAAAAAGAATTAATTTAAAAAAGAATTAATTTGTCATTTTGTACAATGAACACAGGGTTACCGTAGTAGTTCGATCATTGTTTCAGTTCTGTGATAAAACAGTGCCACGTGGGACAGCTAAAAAAATCTGAAGTTCGTACCAAACTTGATATGTATTTCACATATATCTACAAGCTTGGTACAAATTTCACAACTACCATGGTGAAAATCCCATAGTGTGTACCAAACTAGTACAAACTTGGTGCATATTTCACATGTTCAATTAAAGTGTGTATCAAATTTGTAACATATATGTACTAATATGTAGCAAGTTTTGATCTTTCGTACGGGTTGTACCTGTCTTGAATGACAAGATGGCTCACAGGATTTGTGTAAACAATGACGTTGAAGGACCCAAGTTAAAATCAAGCTGTGGAAACATAAAGTTGCCTTGAATAACAGAATCAACCATTACGTCATTTCGGACAAATGATTTGTGAGGTATGTTTGTCTGTATTAAATCATCTAAGTTGCCAGGTCGAGTTATTATCAACATAACCAAGAATATCATTCATGAAACAGTCTAGTTTTGTTATTGAAAGAATGGTATGAGGATACCTGCATCTACACCATGGCAAGTCAGTTTGCCGTCATGAAAGCCATACAAACACCGTATAAAAGGGACACACACACTAAAAGGGACACACATTCATCAGGCCCATTTGTTACATCCTGGCAATCATCATTGATATGAATATATGCACTAGCTGCAAAATTTGAAGCACTACAGTGAGGCGGTTGGGGAGTTTTGGTTTTTGCGACCTCACTCACCAGTAGCACTACAATGCCGACGGCCGTGTAGAGTTCCACCACATACATGAAATAAGCACATCCCACTGGACGAGGCGTGTTGATGTGAAATGCTACATATTTGCTGAATTTGGTCGTACCGATTTATCACTACTGAAGACAAACACTACACAACACTAACCTTGTCGTTTATGGGGTTGGAATTTGTTCAAACATGTCGATCGCGTTCCATAAACCATGGATGTAATTTTTTTTACATCCATGCATAAACATTGACTGAGCATACGGCATCTGTGTTTCACTGAGCCGCCTGTACCGGAAGTTGAATGGCGGCTCCAGAAATGTTTTCGGAATGCGATTGAAGTGTTTAAACAAATTCAAGCCCGGTTTAAATTAATGACTTTGCACATCTTACACGGAATATAACACGGAATAAAGCTTACTTGCCTCAAATTCCAAAGACGTCGGTTCTTTCTTTCTACCTCCATGCACAGATCTAGCGGGACTGTGCTCCATCGAGTGACTCGATGCATGGTTGAACAAATGAACACAAATACATGTAGTTTCGCTGTACATAACATGTTCTTCCAAAGTCATATTTCGTCGGTGATGGAAGCCATTGCTGTCGACTGTTATATGGGAAATTTTGGAGGTAAACTGACGGGGACTGCCGTAGTTCGGAAAGGACTTCGGAAAGGTTGGACGATCGTAGACTGCGTAGAGTACTGTCTCGGCTGCACTGCATCTCGGCTGTGGCTTGGCGCGCAGACAGAGGAATTCATCCGCCACTCCCTTTGAAGTGAAGGGGTGAGGATTCCACTAGCTCAGCGGTCACTTTAAGAGTACAATCAATCAGCAAGTACAATAATTCTTACATATGTCACGGTGATATAATATCTATAATGAAGTTCACATTGACTCGGGGAATCATTGTGTAAAATTGAACTATGTTAAAGCGTAATGTTACAAAGGCTGAACCATGGGTCAAATGTTTGTAAACACAGCCTGTATATTTGGTCATATTTATAATTGACTAATTAATTCTTGTCCGGCCCTAAATAAAAATGTTCAACGATAACAATGCAACATGTACATACTGCACTGAGTTGACTAATTGAGTTCAGAACAACAGAACTAAGCCATAATCTACCAAGTACACATATGAATCATGTGATTTGGAGTGTGATTGATGGCCATATTGGCCTTTCTATCTTGCACAAATTGACAAATGTAGATTTTGCATGGCCATGTCCTTGTACAACATCGTAGCACAGCTGTGAGGAGCACATCATTCTGTGTACCACCTATGTACTCAACAACACTGTAGCAGGACTACTTTTACACAGCCCTGATATAGGAATGTGTGCTGTAGGTATGTAACATGTCTAGCACTTTATGCATGTACCAGAAGGGCTATTCACCTCCCTGTACCAGGGCCTGCATTTGAGGGACAGTGATGAACGCATCCGCATACCAGCCTGTTGAAATTTTCAGCCCCTTTTCACCCTGTATCACATAAAAGCTTACCTCCCTGTACCAGCCTTATTGTAACACACAGTGACAAGAGTGTTGTGCTTATGTAGACATTCATGTACCAGTTATGTTGGAATTCCCACATAACGGAACTGCACACCTTGCTTCTACATGGTTGATTTGAAGGCAATGTTCAAGATGATTTTTTCAAACCCAAGTTGCATGTACTATTTGCTAACTATTGTACAGGACTGTCACACACTAGGTACATGGATGTGAAATGCAGCTGTGCTGGTTATTTTCTGACTATGCTATACCAGGGATATTATTTTCATTGCTGGTAGTCTCTATAGCTTCTCAGAGCTGTTACGGCTGTGTATACATCCCTGAACCAGCCCTTAGAAGCTATCAGGGCTGTGAGAGTTTTCCATTGTACGGTTATACAGAAGTACTGAATCTGACAGAAATCAAATCCGGCATGTTGAAAACTCCATTAGCTGTAACATTTGGCAATTTCCAAGTTGTTTTGTTTTGTGTAAAATCCTGCAGTTTCTTGTTCAATTCTTAAGGGATGATGAGTGTCAAACATACATTATCAACCTGTTCATATTAGTATATATAGCACTGTTATTGTTGAAAATTAAACTTCAGTCTGGAATAGAATTCATTTGTCAACAATAACAATGGTTGTTCAACATACACAGTTCATTGTCAAGCAGAATATTGGTATTCAAGAGGCTGTTATATAGCTATTGAAACTGCGGGTTGTACACACAACAATGCAGATTGAAAGTTGCTAAAACTAACAGCCAATGTGCCTTTAGTAATTTGCACTGAATAACTGTAACAGTTTTTTTCAACAAACAACACTTACGTCACAACAGTAACCATTTGTCCAAACTGCAGTTTTTCCACCAAAGACGCTCTTGAGAAACCAAAAAGTTTTATGTCTGTTTAACAATTAGAAAATGGCAAATTATGTTAATTCTACTCTTGATACATGAGACTAGATTCATTATCATAAACCAGGTGCGTGCAAGTGCCTCCCCTCATATGATTGATTATTATACACCTGTGTCTGTAACCTGTGGAGTTTTGTCGTACAGTAAGTTTCGGTATCAGAGGACGAGGAGTACCATAAATTTTGGTGTTATTGGATGCTATTTGATATTTGACCTCAAAAAACCTTTACCTCAGCACAGGGGAAAAAGAAGAGCTGATTTTAAATTTTCAAAAAAAAATATACTTCTAAACATTCAGTACTTCACAACGTTACTAGTGGTGAATCAAAAACCTGTGAATTAGAGTGAAATTATGCTGCTGACCTACAATTTCTATCACGTAAAGTGCGGACATGCTGAATGCGTTCTCAGTTTGCTTGCAATCGCTCAGTGCAGTGCGCGATGGGCATCCCAAAAACACTTTAATTTTGACTTTTTCGCGGTAAAATTGGACTAAAAAAGGTGTATAATAATAAGATTATTCACAAAATACCAGGATTTATGTCCGAGTACATCGTACGCTTCGGTATTGTCCTCGATGCTACGCCTCGGACAATACCTCCGCTGCACGATGTACTCGGACATAAATCCTGGTATTTTGTGAATAACCTTATATTATAACAATAATAAGTGTAAACATGTATGTCTGTTGTGTGACCACGACAAAGATACGTCACAGATATGTAACAATAGTCCAAGAAACACTCTCATGTCACGATGAAATGAAAACTTTAGGAAAAATCTGCCGTGTTTTGACAAACTACGCATTTCTGGCATCCACCGTTGTAATAACGCAACTCATTATCATAATGGAACGCCATCCGCATCGCTGAGCAACGCCATCAATGTCATCAGACTGAGATTCACCACTTTCTATGTGTGGACACCGTCCATTATGATAATTAGTTGCGTTTATTACAATGGTGGCCACCAGAAAACGCCGATGTTGTCAAAACGCGGCAGATTTCTTTTAAAGTTTTAATTTTATCGTGACATGAGTGTGTTTTTTGGACATTTGAGATCCTTCCGCATCTAACGAGATACTCAATGTAGGATTTGTGTTTATTTGTCGACGAGAACGAGCAGTTTTCTTTGCAGGCCGGATAATTCTGTTTCACAATTTGGTGATAAGGCTACGAAAGATAACTTTGGAACGTAACATAAACTACACTTTCACAAACTACCCAATAAGGGGGCATTCGTTTTTTACGGGGAGAGGGGTCGGTTGAATTGAGCGACAAATGAAATGTAAAACGCGACCCCCCTCCAATTCAAATTTCTAAAATTTGAACCCCCCACCAAAATTCATCAACTGTAAAATGTGACACCCCCGAAAAAATTATCAGATTTGATTCATTTACCCTTCGCACCCTATGGCCCTGGGCTGAAAAATTAGGTGCTTAAAAGTGGTTGCAAGAATAAGAGTTAGCAAAAAAGAGTTACCTACCCCAATTTCCATGCACAAAAAACAGTGACCCTCCCTAGATGTCACAGTCTGTATCAATAATATCTTAATTGACTTATAATTTCCAATTTGACCTTTGAACTTTCAAAGAATCCTTTATGAACTTTACAAATAATCACTGGGTGAAATTCCAATATCATATTGATTTTTCAGATCTGCTCTTTTAAATTTGATATTTTCGTCACGTATATTTACATCAAATTATCAAAGCACTGTTGTAAAAAAGTATTAAAAAGTTTCCTCACATACTATAGAATCAACATTTTTGGTGAAATTCCAAAATCAAATGTTTTGCACACACGTGAACTTGTAATCGCCCTTGTCTAATCAAGTACACTATTATCAATAATAAAGAATACATAAATACACAGATTTACCTAGTTTGTATTGGAAAAAAATTATTCATAGTTTCCTCATAGACAAGATAGTGAATCAACATTTCAGTGAAATTCCAAAATTAAATTTGTTGCTCACACATGCCCGGTAACTATCCTAGTCTGATCAAGAGCATTAATATCAATAATCAAGAGTCTACAAATACACAAATTCAGCTAGTTTTGTATTGAAAGGAATTATTCATAGCTTCCCATAGACTACTCACAGATTATGTATGGAGGACTGGTGTATTTTCTATTTTGCCTCGGAGTTCTTGTGTGTTATTATTGTATACCTAGGGAGTCTAGGACGGGAACTTTCCAGAGAGTGTTTTACGTTGCATGCTGCATTTGAAGTTTGAGTGTCAGTGTGTGTTTTTAAGTCAGATATTTCTGTACTTTGAGTTTTTCAAGAGTCAGCAGATATGTAAAGAAACTGGTGAGTGGCAGAGATCGAACTTTTTGCGGATCGGACTGTTTATTTGAACCCTACAACATTAGTCTAGTCGGAAGGTAGGGTTCCCATGCACCCCATGGATGTATTTTTTTAACCTACATTTTTGTAATCCTTAGGGTCTATATTTAATGAATTTTGATGTTCCCAAAATCAAATCGTGTCCATGGGGTTCATTTGGCGCCATCTTTGCCGCCATCTTGGCCGCCATCTTGGATTTCAACAATGGGGTAGGGGTCACGTATCTACCGCTCGACGGAAACAGAAACAATAAAATACTATAAACGTTACATTTTTAGAAAGCCAAGATCATGGCCTTTTCATTGATATATAACTTAATAGGGATTAATTAATATTCGAACGTCGATTAGACTTTATATCGGCCATTGGCCGTAAATCGTAAAATTTGCGAAATTTCACACCCAATAATTAAGTTCCCGTTCCTCCAAACAATTTTCATGAGGTATTTATATATTTTTTGGAAGAACTCAGTGCAATAAACAAGAAAAACAACATTAAAAGTATGTGTCTTGAGATTTAGTGGGTGCATGAGCTTGTTTTCTTATTACGCGGTATGCCACATATCCGTGTGTAACATAAGGGGTAGGGGTAATATTTCCTTTTCTGTTTCGAATCATGAATGATGAAACCATGAAAATATTACATTTTTTGAAAGTGCTGCATCAGACCTTTCTAAAAATATATAGATTTATGGGGAAAAGTTGCATATTTAAAAGTTACGAAGCTTAAACCTTTCGGTTTGTGTCGATTTCAAGTGATTTTTTAAGAACGAAATTACAACATATGGGGTAGGGGTAATGTTTCCCTTTCTGCCTCGAATCATGAATTATGAAACCATATAAATGTTATACTGTTTGAAAGCTCTGAAATGGGCCTTTCCAAACATGTATAGTTTTATTGGGAAAAATCCATATTTTAAACTTACAAAGCTTATGCCTTTCAGCTTGTGTCAATTTTAAGTGATTTTTTAAGAACGAAATTACAACATATGGGGTAGGGGTAATGTTTCCCTTTCTGCCTCGAACCATGAATTATGAAACCGTATAAATGTTATACTTTTTGAAAGCTCTGAATTGGCCTTTCCAAACATGTATAGTTTATTGGGAAAAGTCCATATTTGAAAGTTACAAAGCTTAAACCTTTCAGTTTGTGTCAATTTTAAGTCATTTTTAAGAACGAAATTACAACATATGGGGTAGGGGTAATGTTTCCCTTTCTGCCTCGAATCATGAATTATGAAACCGTATAAATTTTATACCGTTTGAAAGCTCTGAAGTTGGCCTTTCCAAACATGTATAGTTTCATTGGGAAAAATCCATATTTTAAAGTTACAAAGCTTATGCCTTTCAGTTTGTGTCAATTTTAAGTGATTTTTAAACAAAATTATAATATAAGGGGTAGGGGTAATGTTTCCCGTTCTGCCTTGAACCATGAATTATGAAACCATATAAATGTTATACTGTTTGAAAGCTCTGAAATTGGCCTTTCCAAACATAGTATAGTTTCATTGGGGAAAGTTGCATATTTGAAAGTTACAAAGCTTAAGCCGTTCAGTTTGTGTCAATTTTAAGTGATTTTTTGAACAATATGCACAAAACAGTTAGTCCGTTGGCCAGGTATCGAAATCATCCCCCCTTAGGCATTTTACCCACAATGATTTTCTGTTAGCTAGTATTCTCAGCTGTCATAATCTGCTTATTTTCCATTTAACTGATGGTGTGTGAGAGTGTAACGACTTGTTTGTGAAGGGCTGTCACGCCCTCAGTAGTAAAATAGGAATGGGTTAGGGGTAACATATTTACCGCTAGTCGGAAACAAAAACAAAAAAGTACCATAAACAATACATTCTTAGAAAGCCCAGATAATCCCCTTACCATTGGTATACAACTAAATGGGGATAATCGATATTCAAACATCGATTAGATTTTATAACGGACATGAAATGTAAATTGTAAAATTTGCTTAATTTCAAACCCAATAATTAAGTTCATGTTCCTCCAAACAATTTTTACAAGGTATTTATATATCATTTGAAAGAACTTAATGCAATAGAGAAGTAAAAACATTAAAGAGTGTATCTTCTTGAGACTTATGGGGTGCGTCGATTGTTTACCTAATATATGGTATGCCGTACATCGCTCTATAATATACATTTAAGGATAGGGGTAGGGTAATGTTTCCTCTCCTACCAAACGCAGCGAATAAGGAAGCCACATAAATATCATATCTCTGAAACACTAACGCCAGTTGTTTTTCCAACAAGATATGGCTTGATGGGGTAAACTCAAAATTATGCAGTGACAATGCCTAAACTCAAAAGTTTGTGTTTCTTTACTGACATTTACTTGTTAAAAGGAACATAGAAAAATACTCTATAGGCATTAAATAGCACTAAAAAGCTAAAATGGTGGTTAATAAAAGACGTTTTACTCATTTCAATAACTCAAATTAGGGAAAGAAAGTTAACAGCTATAATATGTCAAAAATTATATATTCCAAACCCACAAACACTAAATTGGATGTCATAGTCGTCATGCAAAGTTTATATGACAGCAGCAACAATCAATCCCTTTTCTTTAATTGTATCGCGAAAGATATATAAGCAATAAAGCACCACTTTGAGAGGATACCATACGGTTTCGACCGGTAAACGCACGAACTTCAGTCGTTTGTATAAGGAGTGAAATGGTCAAAACCGAGCTCGAGTGGAGTGGTGTACCCAACTTATAGGGGTTGTTTATCGCTATATTATATCAGTATATTGAAACTTGTGATGAAAATACAAACAATGTGAAAGAAACCCACTTTGGAGATAGGAATGGCCAACTTTACAGTATATAGTAAATACATGCACAGTCACGTGACCGTCTGGGCAAATCAGAGCTCACTATTAATAGTGTTACTTTTAATACCACACGGGAACACGAGAGAATCTTTTATCGCTGAAAACCAATCACCATTAATCCACAATATGAATGAATGAATGAATGAATGAATGCTTTATTTCACCAGATGCTTCACAGTATGTACAATAATGAAAATTATCAGAAACTGTGTATTACTGAAATTGTACAAAGTCAAAGAAAAGAAAAGAACATTGCAATATTGTAAAATCTGGTGGGGGCCATGAAAATAGTCTAAAAGGACTAGTCGAGTTCATGGCCCGTGAGTATACTAATAACTATTCGGTACAAGCTTAAGTGTGATGGAGGATAGAAACAAACACAGATTTAATGTAAATTCAGTAAGTGATGTTTCAATGCAGACTTGAAAACTTGTCTACTTGACAATTGTTTGAGATAGTCAGGCAGCGAATTCCAGTGTTTCACAGCTGCATACCTAATGTTATGTTGTGAAATTGTCAAATTTGAGCCTGGAATACGAAAATTTTCAACTTGTGTTAATCGTGTTGGATACGAGTGCTTTGGAATCTCAAAATAGTGTTCAACTGTATGAGGAAGATTGTTATGTTTCAAATCATAAACAAACATACAAGTACAATATTTACTCAGTTTGTAGATATCTAAAATATTCAGTTTGTAAAACAGAGGTTCGGAATGAGCAATGAAATGAGAAAAGGTAATTAAGCGAACAATCCGTTTCTGAAGGCGAAAAATACAGAGTTTGAAGAATTTCAGACAGCTGACTTTGAATGTCTTTGTTCTCTGTTTGGCTGTGCGGACAGAAGTCTCCAGTGTCGGCCATCTTGGTTTGCTTTGGCTCTGGACTGTGATCGCTACTTGTACTCAATTTGGTAGCTTCATGCTTCTTTGCTGGTTTTCTCGGCATCTTTTACTGGTTGAAGTTGTCAAACAGTGCTTCAGAATGTATAACAAAAGGTTTTCAGGTATACGAAGACATTTGGTAGCGAAAAACAGAGCAACATTGGACGAGCGATCTCACTGTGCGTCCTACCTCCATGACATGCGTGTATGTGACTATGTGATATAGCTTCTCCATAATAAGATAAGATGGATCGACAACACTTTACCTTCCTTACCAGAAAACAAGAGATCATAACCAATTTTTCGAAATTATTTTACAACGCAGAACACTATATACTCCCAATGAGGATTACATTTTCGACTGGGTACTAAAATTCAATAGCTAAATAATTCTGGAACTAAAACCCGAAAAGCCAAATGTCACAGAACGCATTCAAATTACGCAACTAAATAGTAAACAGAAGGCGAACAAACACTCTCTACACCAAGCAATAAGAAGGCGAGACAAACCTCAGAAAATGACTAAAAAGGCTTATATTCCCATTGACACCTCAATGTTTAAAATGCCTTGTGAGTGAATCTATCATTAGTTTCTTATCATGGATGACATTTAATCAATGTTAGACCCTGACGTCTTTGAAGCAAAGACCCTACAAACGGACGTTTTAGGGTCAATGCTTGAAGATACCATTCCCACCAGCATGATCGAATCAGAGAGACTAGATTGATCTAACTTTCGAGCTAGATCAGCCACCAGGAGCTGAGAAAAAATAAGTCAACATAATCATCAGAGTCAAGCGAGCTAGACAACGGCTTCACACATTATACTCCACAGAGAGGACATTCTTACACAATTCACAAAAAGCGTTCAAAAGCTTCGTTAAAGGCATTGTTCGCGATCCCAGGGACGGGCATGGCTGGTTGCGTGGCAAATGCAAAATGTTAGTCATGCTGAATCAAGGTGTAATCAAGTAATAGCTTATTTATAGATAGGGAAAATCCTAATCCTGATAGTAATGATGGAATATAAACTTTGCGAAAAGTTGAGAGAATTTGCCACTTCTTTGATTTGTATGTTTTACATTCCATGTTGTACTAGACTGTACTATACATGAACAGTCAATACATCCGGCAAGTATTCTGTGCTGTTCTTTTATAGTTAGGTCCCCGCAATCCGAGATAAGTCTTTCTATAGTGTCAACCATTCACTTCGATTACTGTAATCTACTCCAATAAATTCCCATTTAACTCATTTGTATGATTACAGGGAAGCCTAAGCCTATCTCTTACAATCTAAGATTTGAGATATTTGACAACAACATATATGCAATTTTCATATTTTTCATAGGCCTAAATAACACACAGAAGAAAGTCATACTCAATGTTTTGTCCAATTGAAAGTCAAATTTTCACCGAAACAAGTAGAGGTGGCCATCTGTAAGCCAAACGAGAATTAATATTAGCAAAGATGGATATTAATTAAGCCTTTCCCATTTCCTATCCCAGTTACTCATACAACGGGATATAAGCGAAAGCCAAGAGTATCGAATGTGTTGAAACCTAAGTGGCCCCTATTCAGTACCACGTAGCCTACAGGTACACCTTAAAGAATACTTACCAGGCCAAAATACCGAGTGTTGAATTCCTTCAAAAGTGGCAACACCTGGAAAGACACTGCGGCAACCAATTTATCACCCTGATCTCTAACTATTTACCTCTACACCCAATAAAGCACCGGGACTCAAGACAGTTGTACATCACAAACTTAAGAGAGCGATCGAAGACACTCGCTACACAGAACGCAGGATGGAAGGCTGCAAAGACGATTCTTCAAATAGGAAAAAAAAGAAGCTAAAAACAACACAAACATTCACAGCAACGACGACAGGTCGGGTTTTCTTCCTATACTACGGTACAAAACCAAACCAAAGGGTCTTTCAAAGGCCACCGCACTTCCCTTAAAGCCCGGCTCGAAATGGACTGGGATCATGATTAGTGCCAAGTTTGGTTGGGCGTTTTGGGGCATGGCTCTTCATAATGAGTCTGTTGGTAACGGTTGCGATCGTTCGCATTATCTGCGGATCTGTTAGCTCTCAGATCACGCTCAGGCTCGGACTAATATAGATACGTACAGCCTTCGTTTCAAGGTTCGTTTCAGTCATGCCATGGCAAATACTCGAAATAAAAAAGAAAGGAAAACTATCAACTTAATCAAACAAGAGTTTGCTTGAATGAATTTACCGAAGTTTTAGGCCATATCAACGTTCGTTATGTGAATGATTCAGCTGCTGACCGCCATGTACATACGGAATATTGGCGCCATCTAAAGTCGAATAATTATCAAAAAAGTAAAAAGATTATATCTGGGCTTTCTAAGAATGTATTGTTTATAGTACTTTTTGTATTTGTTTCCGACTAGCGGTAAATATGTTACCCCTAACCCATTCCTATTTTACTACGGAGGGCGTGACAGCCCTTCACAAACAAGTCGTTACACTCTCACACACCATCAGTTAAATGGAAAATAAGCAGATTATGACAGCTGAGAATACTAGCTAACAGAAAATCATAGTGGGTAAAATGCCTTAGAGCGGATGATTCGATACCTGGCCAACGGACTAACTGTTTTGTGCATATTGTTCAAAAATCACTTAAAATTGACACAAACTGAACGGCTTAAGCTTTGTAACTTTCAAATATGCAACTTTCCCCAATGAAACTATACATGTTTGGAAAGGCCAATTTCAGAGCTTTCAAACAATATAACATTTATATGGTTTCATAATTCATGGTTCAAGGCAGAACGGGAAACATTACCCCTACCCCTTATATTATAATTTGTTTAAAAAATCACTTAAAATTGACACAAATGAAAGGCATAAGCTTTGTAACTTTAAAATATGGATTTTTCCCAATAAAACTATACATGTTTGGAAAGGCCACTTCAGAGCTTTCAAACGATATAACATTTATATAGTTTCATAATTCATGGTTCAAGGCAGAACGGGAAATATTACCCCTACCCCTTATATTAAAATTTTGTTTAAAAAAATGACTTAAAATTGACACAAACTGAAAGGTTTAAGCTTTGTAACTTTCAAATATGGACTTTTCCCAATAAAACTATACATGCTTGGAAAGGCCAACTTCAGAGCTTTCAAACAGTATAACATTTATATGGTTTCGTAATTCATGGTTCGAGGCAGAAAGGGAAACATTACCCCTACCCCGTATATTGTAATTTCGTCCTTTAAAAATCACTTAAAATTGACACCAACTGAAAGGCATAAGCTTTGTAAGTTTAAAATATGGATTTTCCCAATAAAACTATACATGGTTGGTAAGGCCCATTTCAGAACTTTCAAACAGTATAACATTTATATGGTTTCGTAATTGATGATTCGAGGCAGAAAGGGAAACATTACCCCTACCCCATATGTTGTAATTTCGTTCTTAAAAAATCACTTAAAATCTACACAAACCGAAAGGTTTAAGCTTTGTAACCTTTAAATATGCAACTTTTCCCCATAAATCTATATATTTTTAGAAGGTCTGATGCAGCACTTTCAAAAAATGTAACATATTCATGGTTTCATCGTTCATGATTCGAAACAGAAAGGGAAACATTACCCCTACCCCTTATGTTACACACGGATATGTGGCATACCGCGTAATAAGAAAACAAGCTCATGCACCCACTAAATCTCAAGACACATACTTTTAATGTTGTTTTTCTTGTTTATTGCACTGAGTTCTTCCAAAAAATATATAAATACCTCATGAAAAATTGTTGGAGGAACGGGAACTTAATTATTGGGTGTGAAATTTCGCAAATTTTACGATTTACGGCCAATGACCGATATAAAGTCTAATCGACGTTCGAATATTAATTAATCCCTATTAAGTTATATATCAATGAAAAGGCCATGATCTTGGCTTTCTAAAAATGTAACGTTTATAGTATTTTATTGTTTCTGTTTCCGTCGAGCGGTAGATACGTGACCCCTACCCCATTGTTGAAATCCAAGATGGCGGCCAAGATGGCGGCAAAGATGGCGCTAAATGAACCCCATGGGACACGATTTGATTTTGGGAACATCAAAATTCATTAAATATAGACCCTAAGGATTACAAAAATGTAGGTTAAAAAATACATCCATGGGGTGCATGGGAACCCTACCTTCCGACCCGACTACATCCTCTACTTAGTCGATCGAACGAACATTGCTCACAAGTGAAAACCGTGCCATATATGTGCAATACGCACTGCACGCAGAGATAATAGTATCACCACAAGTTAAAAGCTGATCTTTCTGAATCGTCCTCGCTGTTATTAATGTATTGTCGTAATGTACAATTCCAGTTTAGAGATTAACCAGTGACTGTCATGACAATGGCTTGAAAATAGGCCGATTTATTTCAAGTGCTTGAATGGTTTAAACTTATACCATGCCCAAAAAGTTGCCACTTGTTGTTGACTTAAAGATGAGCCAATAAATTTGTCGGTATATAAACAAAACAGTGATGCCAGTGGCTCAAACTTAAATTATATTAAAAAGAAGCCATTCGGCTTAAATTTATGCCATGACGGGCTTGGCAATAAGCCACCTATGTCTTGGTATGAAGACACACCATTCATACTCTGTGTTGTGGCATGACTTCAAACCAAAAGTATTCGTGGATTACGGGCAAACCGAAATATTTCAAATAATATACACACTGGTTACCCGCAAACCATCTACAAACCAAGCGGTTATTTCAAGCCAGAATAATTTACAGTGTACAATTCTATACTCAATTTAAAAACTCGACTTTCTATGTCTCCTTCTACATTCTATTCTTAATCCCAAATTGCAACTAACATTTCTCTCAATTTTCTGTATTACTATTCCATATTTAATTTTACCACTCACAGTCTTTTGGTCAAAATTGTGTTTACGTTGTCAATGACGGCTTCATTCTATGGTTATGTAGCAAAATTGTACTTGCATTACTCGGTCAGAGCAATACATTACGTTTTTTGTTGGAACAGAGGAGAGATTGGCACAATTTTCACTGAATAAAATTTCACCCTCATTTACTAATCTGTACTGAGCGGAATGTTGTTCGTCAAACCGTCGAAAGTAAAAGACGTCGCAATTATTTTTAAAGATAAAAAGCCAGAAAATGTGTGGTTACGTACTTTCCAAGCGGGAACAATTTTAAATGTCGTACTATACTGAGTTTTGGCAGCAAATGAACATTGTCGTTTTAGTTGCTGACAGACGGGCTGTACCTGAATGTCTTTATCTTTGACCTCGTACCACTTGATCTGCTCTGTGTATTCATATTAACGAAGCAGCCCCGCGGTGAACATAAAATAATAAAAATGTATGAATTGTATTTAAATGTGTACATTGTTGGTTTGTTGGCTTCTGGGACACTATATTCACATCAAATTTTACTTTTCTAAAGTACAAAGGAGATACCATTAATCTTATAAATAACAGCACGAAAACGATTTCCCTTTAGCCGAAAACCTGAAATTTCATGAATTTTCATTTAAAAAAGTAAAATATCAGTTAAATTATGAAGATGTTCAGATTTGGAGAAGTAATTTTTGCTTTAGTTGCCTTTGCATATTCCATTGCTGATATTTATGAGGAAAACATTAATTTAAAGCATTTGGCAAGAAATCTCATACTTTCAAGTATGGTGAAAAAATCAACAATGATCAATGGTGTAAACATTTTTACAAATTACAAATGTAAAACTGATCACAAATTTGTTTAAATTAAAATTCAAAATTTCAAAGAAATGTTGATATCTGTACTCAATCACAGAAAAATTCACAACGAAAAAATCACAATGTGACATTTATGGTTTTCAAACCAATATTTTGTGTGTTATCTTACACTTAATGGGTTTTGTACTGTAAAGCCTATAATTGTTGCATAAAAAGCATCGATGGCCATTATGAAATAGATTTACAGGTTTTACACTAAAACACATGGGACTTGTTTCGTTTATGTGGTAATTCAAAGTTAGTTCTCATACAAATCAAGAAATTTCTTGCAACAGACACAACCAACCATGCAAATATTCTTACAAGGGACACACCAATCCATGCAAGAAATGTCTTGCAAGGGACACTCCCAACCATGCAAGAAATTTCTTACAAGGGACACACCCATCCATGCAAGAAATGTCTTGCAAGGGACACACCCATCCATGCAAGAAATTTCTTGCAAGGGACACACCCATCCATGCAAGAAATGTCTTGCAAGGGAACACACCATCCATGCAAGAAATTTCTTGCAAGGGACACACCCATCCATGCAAGAAATTTCTTAGAAGGGACACACCCATCCATGCAAGAAATTTCTTGCACAGACACACCCATCCATGCAAGAAATTTCTTGCAACAGACACACCCATCCATGCAAGAAAGTTCTTGCAAGGGACACACCCACAGATGCAAAACAATTGCAAGGGACACAACCATCCATGTAAGAAATTTCTTGCAAGGGACACACCCATCTGTGCAAGAAATTTCGTGCAAGGGACACACCCATCCATGCAAGAAATTTCGTGCAAAGGAAACAAAAAAGATACACTTCATAAACAGAATATTAAAAAAATCTTTTATTGTCTTGTTTATAATGAAACACTATCCTTCACAGAAAAATCAGCTCAACATAGAACAAATGTATGGGCGAACTGAACTTCAAAAAATGGTAGCCCAAAGGAACTACTGGTGGAAAAAGTTAATTTAAGTATTTCTAAGTTTCGCTAAATTTTGCTTGGTGTCAACTGACCTGTTCGAGCTTATTACTGTAAAGTTCACCAAATTTATAATATTAACTCTGTGTACTTCTTTTCAAGTAAAGCACTCACAAAAAACTTTCAAGATTTATTTAAAATAAATAATGAAGAATTTATCTATGTTGGCATTATTTCCCAGACCACTACGGAGGTATTATGTGTAAATAAAGTTCACAGCAGGCCACATGGTTAAAAAGTAACTGTTGTTTCAACTGCACATACATGTGTACATTACGAAAAACATTACCAAATACATTATGCATTACCAAATTACACAGTACAACACCAGACACTAAGTACAAATGTTTTTTTCTTATGGTAGCATAACCCTTTCAGTGTGGCTTGTTACAAATATGAAAATGTTCTGCCGTTTAAAAATAACACGTGTTTTTCTGCATCGAAATTGATTACAAACTAGCAGGAAATATGACACTACAATTTGACCAAAATTCCATCTACAGCCCAGGATGCACCTACACCTACCAAATGTGAGCTAATAATAAGACTACTCCATATCAGACATATCTCCTGAGTCTACAAGTCCAAGAAGAGATTCACATCTCACTTTGCAGTGAGAGATACATCTTTCATCGGTATCAATTCCCACTACACTGACATCATTCAACAGGCCAGCGATTACAGCAGTGCCTGAAAAATACATTTTCTTTTTGGTAAATGTTAATACATTGATTTGCCTTGCAGTAATACATCATTTTGATCACTTTTGTTTGAATTGTATCCTTATGTATGCAACTCTTTCCTGTCTGCAGTCAGGTATGTGTTCCAAACTAAAAGAGTAAGTAGTAAATGAAAATATGTATATCATTGCAAACAATGTGGTCTTTGAATTAGTGTACATAGTTCAAAACAATGTGTCTATACCTGTCATTCCCATGACTTGATGTAATATAAAATATACTGCTGGAAAAACGACATCAGTGCTAAATGTTCATTAAGGTGGTATTGGCTACCACTCTTTAATTGCTATCGGGAAAACAATGACGATGTCAATTAGCCAGTAACCTGATTGTGACAACATTTGGGTGGACTGTGGTGTGATGTATTTTGTTTTGTATCTCACCTGCACCACAGATTCCATCAAGCATCCATGATCCTGGTGGTGTAAACTCTTTGATCAGATGCTCATACAGTTGAAGTGGTTTCTGCCTTGTACAAATCACATCTCCCTCCCCATCCTTCTCCAGCACTTCTTGTTTGACACTCCAAAAATTGTGTCTCCCAGCACAGGATACCTGGTCAGCTGAAATCTGGGCTGAAGTTGACGCATAAGCGACAATTACACTCTTGACAGCACGTGTCAATGTCACCTTTGTCTCTGAAAGAAACATGAAGACAAATCAAATTAAATTGTTGCTAATGAATCTTTTAGTACGGTCTAAAATAGCAGTATGAATATGTTGTTTTCAAATATCTTTGACATCTGCTTAAGTGACATTTTGACCTATTGGCTTAAATGATGCACAGCGGGGAAATCTTGATTAAAACAAGTCACTGTCAAGGACATAGTCCCCACTTGTACTTGGGATATCAGTTGTAATTGAGCAGAGAAATGTGTGCATGTGGTAGTTGTATGTGTATGGCATAAATCATGCCCCTTTGCCAAATTTGAAAAAAATCAGTTGAGACATATCTGTATTATGCCATAAAACACAAAACATTGTACCAAAATGGCTGCCAGGTGCCCATATTGGATCATATCACAACAAAATCAACATGCATATATGTAAGGCATCAATCAATGCCCTTGTACCCAATTTGAAAGAAATTCACATGAAAAAATCATAACAAAATCTCTGCTAGGCAGCCATATTGGATCGTATCACAACAAAATCAATATACATATGCCTAACATAGATCATTGCCCTTGTATCCAATATGAAAGAAATTCACACACGTCTGTGTCACAGTGCTAAACATGAAAAATATAGAGACAATTGTCTCTGAAGCTACTATAGACATGAAGACTTCTGGAAGAGGTCTTCAGCACACAACACCAGACACCAAGCACAAAGGTCTTCTTTTATGACAGCAGTTTCAGTGTGGCTCATATTAGAAATATTGGCTGAAAATGGTCTGCTATGTCAAAGAAACCTCAATTACAGCTAATGTATTCCGTTTTATAGTATATCATCCAACTTTTGAAGACAGTTTAGCATTCATGTTAATAAGTCATATTATACCTAACATGTTACTTTATCATTCCTTGGCAACAGACTTGGTCTATCAATTGAAGTGCATAATTATGTGTTCTCACTGATGGCAGCCACATTTGGCTTGCAAGGCAAAAATTATATTAATGTGTGTTCTCTACCAACATTTGACAATTTTCTGTAGGCACACTCTGAGAAGAACTTTGGTTTCAGTTATTTTTGTATCACAATAAAAATTCATGTATGCCTATGTATGTCTGAAATAACCTTGATCCATTTACCCATGTCTGAGTTAGGGCCCCATATATGAAACTTATGTATATTGGCCCCTGACAAACATCTTGTATCACTATATCGCGAAAAAAGTGACGTGCAAACATACATTGGGGTACTGATGGAGCCCAAATAATAAGTCCCCAAGACTTTGTCTGCAGGGACCAAAAAACCTCATCAAAGTAAATTTTAGACAACCAATCTTATGGAAATACATGCGAGGATTTCAAGATTGTACTATTATTATGTGAATTATGGTTTTGAAAAAAAATATGTGATGTAGGGCCAAAAAAAAATATGTGCTGTCCGATTACCCGACCTACCCCAATTTTATCCCCCCGACCCTAGACTTTTTAGAGCTTCGTAAACCCGGAAGTAAAAATAATGATATGAAAAAAGTGAAACGCATGAAACTAATTTTAGTTCGATTTTGATACTTTTTGAACTACTTCAATAAAATGCTGTTGAAACAATACCACGCATAAATTTCCGTACGCTGATTTTGCATATGAAAGCCTATCAGCCAGTTGAGAGTTACGTTCACAAAAGTTCATTGCCCTAGCCCGATAAGGTTTCTGTGTCACATCATCTCTGTACGATTGAGAAAAGGAGACAAACTGAAGTTTTTGTGCATCATATGAATGTCCATAACACTCTGAAAATAATTCTGATAGCAAAATTGACACGAAAAATTGGACTTTACTGTCACAGAAACGTGTTCAGTGCAGACTGCACAAGCATTGAAGCAAGCTGTGGTGTCAATAGGCCCGGTTTTTGAATTCAGTGAACAGACACTGACTCATTTTTCGGGGCAAATAAACCCTAAAATTAACTGTCGGTGACAACCAACCTTTCTGTTTGTTATTTTCCCCATTCTAAAATGACTGAAAAAAAGCAACTGGAGCAAATCTGACATCGAGAAAAACTCGACTCCGCATTCAATTCAAAACAAGGGATCTGACCCTCTAAGTTGTTCGTTTTAGCTCTACTGAGTCTGCGCACAAGAATGCAAGACAGCTAGGTCACTAGAAAAATACAGCTCATTGGTTTGCAAAGGGCAATGTTGATCCAAACATAAAAAGTAGTGAGGGATGATATACGCACAGTAAAAACGTGACAAACAAGCACATTATTTTTTTTCAGAAGCTACAAAACATTCTTTTACAACTACAATAGATTTTTTTCTTCCTTTCTGTAGTGCAGACAATTCAGTGAAAATTGAAAAAAATCCCTTGAAGGTACAGTGGGAATTGCTGGCTGTTGTTAATTTTGATGTTTGAATGTACATTAAGCCCTATGAAAGCAGACTTACAGAATATGTGCAAATCAGCTCGGTAAATTAATTCTATTTTTATAGAGCCAAAATTCGGGCTGATCAAAGTACGTATAAGAATGATAGTATAATAACAAAAGCTTAAGCCACTTTAACAAATTTATTTACAGTTTAAGTATATGCTGTGCATACTTTGTGATCATATGCCAACGACCGCATCAGTGTCTCCTCTGACATGAACACGATTTATGAGCCATGACCAACTCTTTTGGTGTAACCCGCACTAATTTAAAGGCGACCACCTATAATTAAAACAGAACAAAACATTCTCAGCTGTCTTACGTCTGATCCCGAAAAGTTTTGTTTTTAAAAATCTATTCTGGGAAAATCTGGCCTTACGGTGTTCAGGACACTGTTGACGTGTTACACGTTATTTTTTTATAGATAAACACTGTACAGAGCCTTGTAATCGTACAATACTATCGAGAGTTGTCGTTGTCGGTCAGGCTGCGGCCAATCTTTTTGTTCAAGATATTTAGTATGTCAAAACGCGCAAACAAATGTCACTTAAATTGATAGCAAAGAACGATACAGACTAGATAGAGTAAATGAATAAATAAATGGAAATGATTATTGAACAAGTTTAACGTCATATTTTAAAAAAGAAAATACAATTTTCAAACAGTGTTATTCTTAATAGTAAATCACACTCTATGCAAATCGCGATCAGATTTTTTGTGCTGTATTGTCTCCTGCAGACTCATGTTAGCCATATGTTGACAAGCGCTCAGCCATATCATAATTTTTTGATACTTAAAATAATATCCAGACACTCGTCCCCCACCCTAGTAGAGGTAAATTCATTCCTGTAAACTGCTAAACTTTGGTAAATATCGCGGTAGTAATTCTTTGTGGACGCATGGACAAGATATGATACGGTCAAACAGTTCCTTCAAAATTTTGGCCACATCAAATTTTATTTTAGGTTTTCAATCAGTTCATTTAAATATAGTCGGTGGGATATGATAAAAAGGATGACATCCCATGTTATCACTGCTTGGTCGGGACACATTCGTCCTGTTTCTTAAGTGAGGTCCGAGACACATGTACCTGTCACAGTGATTGGTGTCTGCGGTCGTGTAAGGTCCGCTTACAATGAGGAAAGAAGCCTGGTACGATTGCTATCTCTAACAATAGTTACAGAAGTCAGACATAAAGCATATAATTCCAACATCATAACTGCCCGTAAAACAAAAAGAACTACCAAATTTTGAATGCTGCATCCCTTACTACCAATATCACTTGTTACCGTAAAAAATTGGGACGTTGAGTAGCAATGCTGTAAATATCGTTATATCGTAAGGTGTCGATCTGGTGGATTTACCGATATTTCGACGTTGGGTGGAATTACCGGAAATGTGGAATAAGGAAAATGGGAAATGCAATCCGGAATGTGTAGCATTGGGCGTTAAAAACTCAAACTTGTCATTGTGAAAATTTGAAAACACTCACTACTGTTTTTTTTTTTCCAACGTATACATACACTGCCCTGCGTACGATGCTGTTTTCCTGTGCGTTATACGGCCTGCCATCACAGCCCTGCTGAGGTCCATAGACAAAACAGGCGACATGCGGTCCTAATTTGGATCGCGCATGACTAATGACATACATACTTTTCCAGATCACAGTGTCTGAGCTTTCCGAATATGTAGTATAAAAACAGTAGAGAGTTTTTCTAGCATCTAAAAGTTGCACAAGCACAGATACAGCAAAAAATAAAGTCAGCATAGTCTCTCTGTTGTGCCGCGCAACAAAACATATGCAGCCATTGACGTTTTCACAGACAAAGCATACAGGCATAATAGCAAATGTCATGAAATCTTTTTTATTGAAAATAGGCGAGCGGCAAACTAACAAAAAGGGCCTTATTTTAGGAGTTTAATGTTACATACGGCCACATCATACATCATTTTTAAGCTTATTATCTCTACTTCAAGAAAAATGACGATGTGGAGCTGCCAAGAAGTGCCATAACCCCCCAATTTGCATAATTCACACGGGTATCCAATTTGCATAAATTCAATATAAAATTAGAACATTTGTTGTTTACTATTCTAAACATACTGTAAAACTATCGAGTGATATATCAAATAAAAGGTATCGCTACTTCAAGAAATTGACAATGTGGAACTGCCAAATAGGGCCATGGCGCCTAATTAGTATAATTCACACGGGTACCAAATTTGCATAAATGCACTATAAAATTAGAAACTTCATATTAACCGCTCTGAACACACTTTTATACTATCACATGATATATCAATGAAAGGTATTTGCATGCAAATACATAATTTATATTCAAAGAGACATTTAAAGTGATATTACTGAAATATTTCATATGTTTTTTGAAAACAAAATTTTTCCCCTTTAGAATAGCGGTATTGTATAGGTCAGAGGTTAGTTCTCCAAAACATGCCTAATTGTAGTGTATGATACACGCATTCGGAGCAAATGAAAACCTATTAATTACACTTTAGAATACTAACACTGTCTTGTAATATTGTAACCATGGCAACATGAGCAAACACTATAAACTTTTTGATATTGATTTTTAACATATAAATTATTTGAACAACAACATTTGTTATAAAAAATCTATTGGGAAACATCACTAATTAAAAAAACTTTCAGACAAAAAGAAAGATCCACAGGAACCATTCAATTATAGTAGTGAATAATAACTCTGTAACCGAAATAATGTGTCCGAGTAAGCTGCAGTCAGAGAATGGTATGATTCATGATACCTATAACTCATGGCAATACAGTATCATTCTTTTCGAGTAATTCTAGCAATTCCAGTAATTCATCATCCTCTTCTTAAGTAGCATCGCCATGAGTAAAATGGTTGCCACAGTTATAGCTGCCTTGGCAGGAACACAAGTCTGTGCAGAGGAGATTAATTTGACAGCAGACACAATCGTTGACACAGTGATTTTAACTGGAACATTTGCATATCAGATCTTGCATTAGTTCAGATGCCATTGGACCCTTGAAATAAATTGGCCATATTTGATCACCTTCTTTTTGCCATCCATGCTGCAGTGGCGAGCCAATATCTAGCATACCAATATGAGAAGACATCCATATCTTTGTCTGCCATGATGCTCTCTTCACATGCTCATCGAAACTGGATTCACATGGTGGTAGTTTAGCCAATGACCTATCCCTACTGCTCACTAGCTTTAGACGCATCTTTTCTTTCTGGTCGTACATTACAGCTACAAATGATCTTGCAGCTGAAGTGGCGACCTGATGATCACTGCAGTCTCCAAGTTTAACAAGATTTAAAAAGCGCTTAGCTCCTTAGATTTTACAATATTGAATACAGACTTCTTCCCAACACCAAAGAAAGACGAGACAGAGTCACATCCAGCTAGTGCATGTACTGCAGGTAATATATTACAAAAATCTGTCGTAATAGAGCTGCAAATCGCATGGACAGGACTAAAACGGCGCTTGTTAGTTGTTCTGGTTATGATTCCTGTTTCACTCCACATATGTTCTACGTTTTCCATTTTTCGTAAATACTGGAGAGCTAGGACTAAGACGTCTGTATCAGCTGACTTGATTCAGATGGTACTACTAACACCGAGTGATCTTAACTCATCATTGGCAGCTGTAGCATGCAATAGCATTCTAATGTCCGCCTCTCCTGGTTGCTGAATAGATTATGGTTTTCCCCAACGCCATCACCAGTTATAGACATTGTTATTTTAACCATTTGAAAAGCTGCCACCAAGAATAAGTTTGCAATGCGCAGGAACATGTTGCCTTGTATGTTTAACCATATATTCACAGAGAAATGTTATAAGAGCCTGTTTGTTAGCTGTAACATTAAGGAACTTTTACCATGGAGGTACAGGACGTCCACCAATCACTTGGTACTGCTTGTTCCCTACCCCACGTCCTGTTCTTTGTTGTCTCTCAGCAGTTTTGACAGACATACCGCTTTCATACCTGTCGATCAATTCAACTACCGTCGTGGCTTTCTCAAAGCCTCTCAGCACCTGCCTTAGGTATGCAGCAGCCAAATCATCAAATGTATGGAATTTGTCGCCTGCCATCATTTGAATTACAGCCATGGCATCTCGTATGTATATGGTTTGGCTTTTGTTACCTTCAGGTAGATTGCTGATCACTTCAACTTGAGCTTCAAGTTGGTGTGCTAATTCCGCTTTGTTTGTTTTCCTCATAGTGCCATACACATGGAAAAGTGATGCTGGCACTGGCCGTATTGGATGATTGAGAATTGTGGCCATCGACACATTATCTCTGTAGCTTGCTAATGATAGGGCTCTGCGGAACACCATTTCCGGACTTACTGCAACTGATATTGTCCCAGCCTTGCTGGACTTGAGTTTTGTCTTCTTAGCCACGTCACCAAAGGTTTTTTACATCAGATTTCTTGATTGGACTGAAATGCTGCGGGTTCCAGTAGATTGTAGGGTAGCCCTTACAAAGTTCTCTATCTGTTTTTCACCAATACTGGTTATTTCAGAAGAGGTTCTTGTATTTCAGGTTCTGCATGTAATCCTGTAGATATGTTGATAAGCACTTGTGGGTGTGTTTCAGGATCAAATTGATTTGTTATGTTGTTGATGACATGACTGGTGAGGGTTCTGACTTGCTCTTCATCCTTTTGCAATACAGATGTAAACTCCTGTTTGTGTAATTTGTCTTCCAAAATACTTGAAAGCCCACTTCTTTCAGTCAAGGCTTTGGCATATTTGCTCATCACATGTCCGGTAAGTGTCCATCTGATTAGTGCTTGCTTATTTCTTGTTAGCCCAACAATGCCACTGTTACCTTGGTTTCTTTGATTACAGTCTTTTATACTACCATATCTCTCCAAATCCCATTGAAGGATCCACAGGATTGGTGTATTGCAAACTGACCTGATTCAAAGGCACTTTGAACATCATGTGCGAGGCTTTAGCATATCACGGATGTAGATGGGTGTCCATCTGGAATAATTTACTTTATTTCCTGCAAAAAAGTATGGGAGCATGGATCGCTGTGTATGTAGGTGAAGTTTTCAATCTCCTTCTCGCTCTGCACGGACATTTAACAGTAGTATTTGCACGACCTGCTGAAAGTGATCCCAGAATTTGAATATAGGAGATTCAGAATGTCCCCATGGGTTGAAATCTTGTAATAATGGTAATATGTTGTCTGCTATTGCACGATCCACATTCTTGAGGGTTTGTTGTAAGGCTTCACCTTGTTCATATTGCAATGCTTTCTGTGCATCAGCCAGCAACTGCCAAACAGTGGTAGGAATGATGTGATCACTTCCATCACACCCACACCATTTAACAAACTTCACCGCTGTCAGTGCTTCAAAGACAAGGGTTAAATCACGAACAGCACAGTTGAACTGCTTTCCAGCAAGCATTTGCTCTGCTGTGGCTGCTGCATAAACATCGGAATCAACAAGTAGGTCTGGCAATCCTGCTTCTCCCCAGAATTTGCCAATACACGAAGTGAAGCAACAAAGGCTGTGAAAGCCTCCCAGACGAAGCACGGTGTCATCAAGTTCACCTGAATGAGACCATTTAACTTGTTGTGCTATTGCATACAGCTGTTGATCAACAGAATTGCGATGGCCTAAAGCTGGGGACATTTTCTTACATTTTACCATCGTGGTATAGACTGTAGTCATATCAGAAGGTTTAGCATCAATGATCGGTGCATATGAAACTGCTGTACAGGTGTTCCTCTTATTGGCCAGTTTGTGATTGAACCCAGTGCAAAATGAACCACCTGAGTGTGCACGATATCAATATCAATGTATAGGTAGCATATCAAGAGGAAGTAGTCGAAATAGGCACCATGAAATATATCGCACAGCTTTCATATTTAACATGCACGAGTTTATTGTCTGGAGTACATCATTTTGGCGTGTTGGTTCTGGGCGTCTCTGTGGTTTTTGAAATGTTATGCATTGCATGAGTGACTCAGATAATCCTTGAAAAGTAAGCAACTGTTCTGCTCCTCGTTTCACTGACATGCGTTGCGTTGAGGTATGTAAACCAATGGGCTGTTCCTGGAACACCACTCTAGCCATTGAATGTAAGGTACTCTTCCCATCAATTGTCTCTGTGCTAATGTCTACATTATCATCTCCTTCTTGAATTAGTCTACCGTTGTCAGCGCGTGGTACGATACCATTTGGCATGAATACATCTCTTCTGTAGTCTGCCTATTTCAGCTTTAGCAGTAGCAGTTAGAAAACGTCTCAGTTCATCATACCCAATGCAAAAACCATCTTAATGCAGAGTATCACTTAAGTGATGCAATCTAAACTCATGGTGCAACTGGACAGAAAGACCCATGTGGAGCGGGGTGATCATTTTGGAACTGTTGAAGATTATACTCTCAGCAATTGCAAGACATCGTCTGTGTATGTCTACTTCCGGAGTGTACTCATTGTTACCAGCAATATAAGCTTTGGTATCAATTAACCAAAGGACTATCTGTTGTAGTAACCCATGTACAAGTGAATTTGAAATTTCCGAACTGATTTCTTCTGGATTTGGATAATCATCAGAGAGTTCCATTTCAGCTATTTCACCACCAAGAATCATATCCATATGTTAGCCATATGTTGACAAGCGCTCAGCCATATCATAATTTTTTGAAACTTAAAATAATATCCAGACACTCGTCCCCCCACCCTAGTAGAGGTAAATTCATTCCTCTAAACTACTAAACTTTGGTAAATATCGCGGTAGTAATTCTTTGTGGACGCATGGACAAGATATGATACGGTCAAACATGTACCTGTCACAGTGATTGGTGTCTGCGGCGTGTAAGGTCCGCTTACAATGAGGAAAGAAGCCTGGTACGATTGCTATCTCTAACAATAGTTACAGAAGTCAGACATAAAGCATATAATTCCAACATCATAACTGCCCGTAAATCAAAAAGAAACTACCAAAATTTTGAATGCTTCATCCCTTACTACTAATATCACTTGTTACCGTAAAAAATTGGGACGTTGAGTAGCAATGCTGTAAATATCGTTATATCGTAAGGTGTCGATCTGGTGGATTTACCGATATTTCGACGTTGGGTGGAATTACCGGAAATGTGGAATAAGGAAAATGGAAATGCAATCCGGAATGTGTAGCATTGGCGTTAAAAACTCAAAACTTGTCATTGTGAAAATTTGAAAACACTCACTACTGTTTTTTTTTTTCCAACGTATCAGGATACACTGCCCTGCGTACGATGCTGTTTTCCTGTGCGTTATACGGCCTGCCATCACAGCCCTGCTGAGGTCCATAGACAAAACAGGCGACATGCGGTCTTAATTTGGATCGCACGTGACTAATGACATACATACTTTTCCAGATCACAGTGTCTGAGCTTTCCGAATATGTAGTATAAAAACAGTAGAGAGTTTTTCTAGCATATAAAAGTTGCACAAGCACAGATACAGCAAAAAATAAAGTCAGCATAGTCTCTCTGTTGTGCCGCGCAACAAAACATATGCAGCCATTGACGTTTTCAAAGACAAAGCATACAGGCATTATAGCAAATGTCATGAAATCTTTTTTATTGAAAATAGGCGAGCGGCAAACTAACAAAAAGGGCCTTATTTTAGGAGTTTAATGTACCCACCTTACATACGGCCACATCATACATCATTTTAAGCTTATTATCTCTACTTCAAGAAAAATGACGATGTGGAGCTGCCAAGAAGTGCCATAACCCCCCAATTTGCATAATTCACACGGGTATCCAATTTGCATAAATTCAATATAAAATTAGAACATTTGTTGTTTACTATTCTAAACATACTGTAAAACTATCGAGTGATATATCAAATAAAAGGTATTGCTACTTCAAGAAAATTGACAATGTGGAACTGCCAAATAGGGCCATGGCGCCTAATTAGTATAATTCACACGGGTACCAAATTTGCATAAATGCACTATAAAATTAGAAACTTCATATTAACCGCTCTGAACACACTTTTATACTATCACATGATATATCAAATGAAAGGTATTTGCATGCAAAATACAAAATTTATATTCAAAGAGACATTTAAAGTGATATTACTGAAATATTTCAATATGTTTTTGAAAACAAAATTTTTTCCCTTTAGAATAGTGGTATTGTATAGGTCAGAGGTTAGTTCTCCAAAACATGCCTAATTGTAGTTGTATGATACACGCATTCGGAGCAAATGAAAACCTATTAATTACACTTAGAATACTAACACTGTCTTGTAATATTGTAACCATGGCAACATGAGCAAACAATGTAAACTTTTTGATATTGATTTTTAACATATAAATGATTTGAACAACAACATTTGTTATAAAAATGTATTGGGAAACATCACTAATTACAAACACTGTCAGACAAAAGAAAGATCCACAGGAACCACACAATTATAGTAGTGAATAATAACTCTGTAACCGAAATAATGTGTCCGAGTAAGCTGCAGTCAAAGAATGGTATGATTCATGATACCTATAACTCATGGCAATACAGTATCATTCTTTTCGAGTAATTCTAGCAATTCCAGTAATTCATCATCCTCTTCTTAAGTAGCATCGCCATGAGTAAAATGGTTGCCACAGTTATAGCTGCCTTGGCAGGAACACAAGTCTGTGCAAAGGAGATTAATTTGACAGCAGACACAATCATTGACACATTGATTTTAACTGGAACATTTGCATATCAGGTCTTGCATTAGTTCAGATGCCATTGGACCCTTGAAATAAATTGGCCATATTTGATCACCTTCTTTTTGCCATCCATGCTGCAGTGGCGAGCCAATATCTAGCATACCAATATGGGAAGACATCCATATCTTTGTCTGCCACGATGCTCTCTTCACTATGCTCATCGAAACTGGATTCACATGGTGGTAGTTTAGCCAATGACCTATCCCTACTGCTCACTAGCTTTAGACGCATCTTTTCTTTCTGGTCGTACATTATAGCTACAAATGATCTTGCAGCTGAAGTGGTAACCTGATGATCACTGCAGTCTCCAAGTTTAACGAGATTTAAAAAGCGCTTAGCTCCCTTAGATTTCACAATATTGAATACAGACTTCTTCCCAACACCAAAGAAAATACGAGACAGAGTCACATCCAGCTAGTGCATGTACTGCAGGTAATATATTACAAAAATCTGTCGTAATAGAGCTGCAAATTGCATGGACAGGACTAAAACGGCGCTTGTTAGTTGTTCTGGTTATGATTCCTGTTTCACTCCACATATGTTCTACGTTTTCCATTTTTCGGAAATATTGAGAGCTAGGACTAAGACGTCTGTATCAGCTGACTTGATTCAGATGGTACTACTAACACCGAGTGATCTTAACTCATCATTGGCAGCTGTAGCATGCAATAGCATTCTAATGTCCGCCTCTTCCTGGTTGCTGAATAGATTATGGTTTTCCCCAACGCCATCACCAGTTATAGACATTGTTATTTTAACCATTTGAAAAGCTGCCACCAAGAATAAGTTTGCAATGCGCAGGAACATGTTGCCTTGTATGTTTAACCATATATTCACAGAGAAATGTTATAAGAGCCTGTTTGTTAGCTGTAACATTAAGGAACTTTTTCCATGGAGGTACAGGACGTCCACCAATCACTTGGTACTGCTTGTTCCCTACCCCACGTCCTGTTCTTTGTTGTCTCTCAGCAGTTTTGACAGACATACCGCTATCATACCTGTCGAACAATTCAACTACCGTCGTGGCTTTCTCAAAGCCTCTCAGCACCTGCCTTAGGTATGCAGCAGCCAAATCATCAAATGTATGGAATTTGTCGCCTGCCATCATTTGAATTACAGCCATGGCATCTCGTATGTATATGGTTTGGCTTTTGTTACCTTCAGGTAGATTGCTGATCACTTCAACTTTAGCTTCAATTGGTGTGCTAATTCCGCTTTGTTTGTTTTCCTCATAGTGCCATACACATGGAAAAGTGATGCTGGCACTGGCCGTATTGGATGATTGAGCATTGTGGCCATCGACACATTATCTGTAGCTTGCTAATGATAGGGTTCTGCGGAACACCATTTCCGGACTTACTGCAGCTGATATTGTCTCAGCCTTGCTGGACTTGAGTTTTGTCTTCTTAGCCACGTCACCAAAGGTTTTTACATCAGATTTCTTGATTGGACTGAAAATGCTGCGGGTTCCAGTAGATTGTAGGGTAGCCCTTACAAAGTTCTCTATCTGTTTTTCACCAATACTGGTTATTTTCAGAAGAGGTTCTTGTATTTCAGGTTCTGCATGTAATCCTGTAGATATGTTGATAAGCACTTGTTGGTGTGTTTCAGGATCAAATTGATTCTTGAGGGCTTGTTGTAAGGCTTCACCTTGTTCATATTGCAATGCCTTCTATGCATCAGCCAGCAACTGCCAAACAGTGGTAGGAATGATGTGATCACTTCCATCACGCCACACCATTTAACAAACTTCACCGCTGAACAAGGGTTAAATCACGAACAGCACAGTTGAACTGCTTTCCAGCAAGCATTTGCTCTGCTGTGGCTGCTGCATAAACATCGGAATCAACAAGTAGGTCTGGCAATCCTGCTTCTCCCCAGAATTTGCCAATACACGAAGTGAAGCAACAAAGGCTGTTAAAGCCTCCCAGACGAAGCACGGTGTCATCAAGTTCACCTGAATGAGACCATTTAACTTATTGTGCTATTGCATACAGCTGTTGATCAACAGAATTGCGATGGCCTAAAGCTGTGGACATTTTCTTACATTTTACCATCGTGGTATAGACTGTAGTCATATCAGAAGGTTAGCATCAATGATCGGTGCATATGAAACTGCTGTACAGGTGTTCCTCTTATTGGCCAGTTTGTGATTGAACCCAGTGCAAAATGGAACCACCTGAGTGTGCACGATATCAATATCAATTGTATAGGTAGCATATCAAGAGGAAGTAGTCGAAATAGGCACCATGAAATATATCGCACAGCTTCATATTTAACATGCACGAGTTTATTGTCTGGAGTACATCATTTTGGCGTGTTGGTTCTGTGCGTCTCTGTGGTTTTTGAAATGTTATGCATTGCATGAGTGACTCAGATAATCCTTGAAAAGTAAGCAACTGTTCTGCTCCTCGTTTCACTGACATGCGTTGCGTTGAGGTATGTAAACCAATGGGCTGTTCCTGGAACACCACTCTAGCCATTGAATGTAAGGTACTCTTCCCATCAATTGTCTCTGTGCTAATGTCTACATTATCATCTCCTTCTTGAATTAGTCTACCGTTGTCAGCGCGTGGTACGATACCATTTGGCATGAATACATCTCCTTCTGTAGTCTGCCTATTTCAGCTTTAGCAGTAGCAGTTAGAAAACGTCTCAGTTCATCATACCCAATGCAAAAACCATCTTAATGCAGAGTATCACTTAAGTGATGCAATCTAAACTCATGGTGCAACTGGACAGAAAGACCCATGTGGAGCGGGGTGATCATTTTGGAACTGTTGAAGATTATACTCTCAGCAATTGCAAGACATCGTCTGTGTATGTCTACTTCCGGAGTGTACTCATTGTTACCAGCAATATAAGCTTTGGTATCAATTAACCAAAGGACTATCTGTTGTAGTAACCCATGTACAAGTGAATCTGAAATTTCCAACTGATTTCTTCTGGATTTGGATAATCATCAGAGAGTTCCATTTTAGCTATTTCACCACCAAGAATCATATCTATATGTTAGCCATATGTTGACAAGCGCTCAGCCATATCATAATTTTTTGAACTTAAAATAATATCCAGACACTCGTCCCCCACCCTAGTAGAGGTAAATTCATTCCTGTAAACTGCTAACTTTGGTAAATATCGCGGTAGTAATTCTTTGTGGACGCATGGACAAGATATGATACGGTCAAACAGTTCCTTCAAAATTTTGGCCACATCAAATTTTATTTTAGGTTTTCAATCAGTTCATTTAAATATAGTCGGTGGGATATGATAAAAAGGGTGACATCCCATGTTATCACTGCTTGGTCGGGACACATTCGTCCTGTTTCTTAAGTGAGGTCCGAGACACATGTACCTGTCACAGTGATTGGTGTCTGCGGTCGTGTAAGGTCCGCTTACAATGAGGAAAGAAGCCTGGTACGATTGCTATCTCTAACAATAGTTACAGAAGTCAGACATGAAGCATATAATCCAACATCATAACTGCCCGTAAATCAAAAAGAAACTACCAAAATTTTGAATGCTGCATCCCTTACTACCAATATCACTTGTTACCGTAAAAAAATTGGGACGTTGAGTAGCAATGCTGTAAATATCGTTATATCGTAAGGTGTCGATCTGGTGGATTTACCGATATTTCGACGTTGGGTGGAATTACGGAAATGTGGAATAAGGAAAATGGGAAATGCAATCCGGAATGTGTAGCATTGGGCGATTAAAAACTCAAAATTTGTCATTGTGAAAATTTGAAAACACTCACTACTGTTTTTTTTTTCCAACGTATCAGGATACACTGCCCTGCGTACGATGCTGTTTTCCTGTGCGTTATACGGCCTGCCATCACAGCCCTGCTGAGGTCCATAGACAAAACAGGCGACATGCGGTCCTAATTTGGATCGCGCATGACTAATGACATACATACTTTTCCAGATCACAGTGTCTGAGCTTTCGAATATGTAGTATAAAAACAGTAGAGAGTTTTTCTAGCATCTAAAAGTTGCACAAGCACAGATACAGCAAAAATAAAGTCAGCGTAGTCTCTCTGTTGTGCCGCGCAACAAAACATATGCAGCCATTGACGTTTTCACAGACAAAGCATACAGGCATTATAGCAAATGTCATGAAATCTTTTTATTGAAAATAGGCGAGCGGCATACTAACAAAAAGGGCCTTATTTTAGGAGTTTAATGTACCCACCATACATACAACCACATCATCCATCATTTGAAAGTTTATTATCTCTACTTCAAGAAAAATGACGATGTGGAGCTGCCAAGAAGTGCCATAACCCCCCAATTTGCATAATTCACACGGGTATCCAATTTGCATAAATTCAATATAAAATTAGAACATTTGTTGTTTACTATTCTAAACATACTGTAAAACTATCGAGTGATATATCAAATAAAAGGTATCGCTACTTCAAGAAAATTGACAATGTGGAACTGCCAAATAGGGCCATGGCGCCTAATTAGTATAATTCACACGGGTACCAAATTTGCATAAATGCACTATAAAATTAGAAACTTCATATTAACCGCTCTGAACACACTTTTATACTATCACATGATATATCAAATGAAAGGTATTTGCATGCAAAATACAAAATTTATATTCAAAGAGACATTTAAAGTGATATTACTGAAATATTTCAATATGTTTTTTGAAAACAAAATTTTTCCCCTTTAGAATAGTGGTATTGTATAGGTCAGAGGTTAGTTCTCCAAAACATGCCTAATTGTAGTTGTATGATACACGCATTCGAGCAAATGAAAACCTATTAATTACACTTTAGAATACTAACACTGTCTTGTAATATTGTAACCATGGCAACATGAGCAAACAATATAAACTTTTTGATATGATTTTTAACATATAAATTATTTGAACAACAACATTTGTTATAAAAATGTATTGGGAAACATCACTAATTACAAACACTTTCAGACAAAAAGAAAGATCCACAGGAACCACTCAATTATAGTAGTGAATAATAACTCTGTAACCGAAATAATGTGTCCAAGTAAGCTGCAGTCAAAGAATGGTATGATTCATGATACCTATAACTCATGGCAATACAGTATCATTCTTTTCGAGTAATTCTAGCAATTCCAGTAATTCATCATCCTCTTCTTAAGTAGCATCGCCATGAGTAAAATGGTTGCCACAGTTATAGCTGCCTTGGCAGGAACACAAGTCTGTGCAAAGGAGATTAATTTGGCAGCAGACACAATCGTTGACACAGTGATTTTAACTGGAACATTTGCATATCAGATCTTGCATTAGTTCAGATGCCATTGGACCCTTGAAATAAATTGGCCATATTTGATCACCTTCTTTTTGCCATCCATGCTGCAGTGGCGAGCCAATATCTAGCATACCAATATGGGAAGACATCCATATCTTTGTCTGCCATGATGCTCTTCACATGCTCATCGAAACTGGATTCACATGGTGGTAGTTTAGCCAATGACCTATCCCTACTGCTCACTAGCTTTAGACGCATCTTTTCTTTCTGGTCGTACATTATAGCTACAAATGATCTTGCAGCTGAAGTGGTAACCTGATGATCACTGCAGTCTCCAAGTTTAACGAGATTTAAAAAGCGCTTAGCTCCCTTAGATTTCACAATATTGAATACAGACTTCTTCCCAACACCAAAGAAATACGAGACAGAGTCACATCCAGCTAGTGCATGTACTGCAGGTAATATATTACAAAATCTGTCGTAATAGAGCTGCAAATTGCATGGACAGGACTAAAACGGCGCTTGTTAGTTGTTCTGGTTATGATTCCTGTTTCACTCCACATATGTTCTACGTTTTCCATTTTTCGGAAATAGTGGAGAGCTAGGACTAAGACGTCTGTATCAGCTGACTTGATTCAGATGGTACTACTAACACCGAGTGATCTTAACTCATCATTGGCAGCTGTAGCATGCAATAGCATTCTAATGTCCGCCTCTTCCTGGTTGCTGAATAGATTATGGTTTTCCCCAACGCCATCACCAGTTATAGACATTGTTATTTTAACCATTTGAAAAGCTGCCACCAAGAATAAGTTTGCAATGCGCAGGAACATGTTGCCTTGTATGTTTAACCATAATTCACAGAGAAATGTTATAAGAGCCTGTTTGTTAGCTGTAACATTAAGGAACTTTTTCCATGGAGGTACAGGACGTCCACCAATCACTTGGTACTGCTTGTTCCCTACCCCACGTCCTGTTCTTTGTTGTCTCTCAGCAGTTTTGACAGACATACCGCTATCATACCTGTCGAACAATTCAACTACCGTCGTGGCTTTCTCAAAGCCTCTCAGCACCTGCCTTAGGTATGCAGCAGCCAAATCATCAAATGTATGGAATTTGTCGCCTGCCATCATTTGAATTACAGCCATGGCATCTCGTATGTATATGGTTTGGCTTTTGTTACCTTCAGGTAGATTGCTGATCACTTCAACTTTAGCTTCAAATTGGTGTGCTAATTCCGCTTTGTTTGTTTTCCTCATACGCCTGCATGAAAACGCAATAATTCAGATAAATTCACATTAATGAGTTGCCTGTATTATTGTGTAATTACACGTGACATTCACATGAATCCACATGAATACAGGCTTGCTGAATACAAAAAATGGATTCTTGACTGTATTCATCTGTATATGCACTCTTCAGCTAAAATACAGGCAATAATCCATGTTAATACAGTAAGTATTATAGGGGTTTTTATGCAGTGATAGTGCCATACACATGGAAAAGTGATGCTGGCACTGGCCTATTGGATGACTGAGAATTGTGGCCATCGACACATTATCTCTGTAGCTTGCTAATGATAGGGCTCTGCGGAACACCATTTCCGGACTTACTGCAAGCTGATATTGTCCAGCCTTGCTGGACTAGAGTTTTGTCTTCTTAGCCATGTCACCAAAGGTTTTTACACCAGATTTCTTGATTGGACTGAAAAAATCTGCGGGTTCCACTAGATTGTAGGGTAGCCCTTACAAAGTTCTCTATCTGTTTTTCACCAATACTGGTTACTTTCAGAAGGGTTCTTGTATTTCAGGTTCTGCATGTAATCCTGTAGATATGTTGATAAGCACTTGTGGGTGTGTTTCAGTATCAAATGGATTCGTCATGTTGTTGAGACATGACTGGTGAGGGTTCTGACTTGCTCTTCATCCTTTTGCAATACAGATGTAAACTCCTGTTTGTGTAATTTGTCTTCCAAAATACTTGAAAGCCCACTTCTTTCAGTCAAGGCTTTGGCATATTTGCTCATCACATGTCCGGTAAGTGTCCATCTGATTAGTGCTGCTTCTTTCTTGTTAGCCCAACAATGCCACTGCTACCTTTGGTGTCTTTGATTACAGTCTTTTATACTACCATATCGCTCCAAATCCCATTGAAGGATCCACAGGATTGGCGTATCGCAAACTGACCTGATTCAAAGGCACTTTGAACATCATGTGGGAGGTTTAGCATATCACTGATGTAGATGGGTGTCCATCTGGAATAGTTTACTTTATTTCCTGCAAAGAAGTATGGGAGCATGGATCGCTGTGTATGTAGGTGAAGTTTCCAATCTCCTTCTCGCTCTGCACGAACATTTAACAGGAGTATTTGCACGGCCTGCAGAAAGTGATCCCAAATTTGAATATAGGAGATTCAGAATGTCCCCATGCGTTGAAATCTTGTAATAATGGTAGTATATTGTCTGTTATTGCACGATCCACATTCTTGAGGGTTTGTTGTAAGGCTTCACCTTGTTCATATTGCAATACTTCTGTGCATCAGCCAGCAACTGCCAAACAGTGGTAGGAATGATGTGATCACTTCCATCACGATCCCACACCATTTAACAAACTTCACCGCTGTCAGTGCTTCAAAGACAAGGGTTAAATCACGAACAGCACAGTTGAACTGCTTTCCAGCAAGCATTTGCTCTGCTGTGGCTGCTGCATAAACATCAGAATCAACAAGTAGATCTAGCAATCCTGCTTCTCCCCAGAATTTGCCAATACACGAAATGAAGCAACAAAGGCTGTGAAAGCCTCCAGACGAAGCACGGTGTCATCAAGTTCACCTGATGAGACCATTTAACTTATTGTGCTATTGCATACAGCTGTTGATCAACAGAATTGCGTTGGCTTAAAGCAGTGGACATTTTCTTACATTTTACCATGGTGGTATAGACTGTAGTCATATCAGAAGGTTTAGCATCAATGATCGGTGCATATGAAACTGCTGTATAGGTGTTCCTCTTATTGGCCAGTTTGTGATTGAACCCAGTCCAAAATGGAACCACCTGAATGTGCACGATATCAATATCAATTGGTATTGGTAGTATATCAAGAGGAAGTAGTCGAAATAGGCACCATGAAATATATCGCACAGCTTTCAAATTTAACAGCACGAGTTTATTGTCTGGGGTACATCATTTTGGCGTGTTGGTTCTGTGCGTCTCTGGGTTTTTGAAATGTTATGGATTGCATGAGTGACTCAGATAATCCTTGAAAAGTAAGCAATTTTCTGCTCCGCATTTCACTGACATGCGTTGCGTTGAGGTATGTAAACCAATGGGCTGTTCCTGGAACACCACTCTAGCCATTGAATGGAAGGTATTCTTCCCATCAATTGTTCTCTGTGCTAATGTCTACATTATCATCTCCTTCTTGAATTAGTCTACCGTTGTCAGCAGCGTGGTACGATACCATTTGGAATGAATACATCTCCTTCCTGTAGTCTGCCTATTTCAGCTTTAGCAGTAGCAGTTAGAAAACGTCTCAGTTCATCATACCCAATGCAAAAACCATGTTAATGCAGAGTATCACTTAAGTGATGCAATCTAAACTCATGGTGCAACTGGACAGCAAAGACCCATGTGGAGCGGGGTGATCATTTTGGAACTGTTGAATATTATACTCTCAGCAATTGCAAGACATCGTCTGTGTATGTCTACTTCGGGAGTGTACTCGTTGTTACCAGTAATATAAGCTTTGGTATCAATTAACCAAAGGACTATCTGTTGTAGTAACCCAGGTACAAGTGAATCTGAAATTTCCAAACTGATTTCTTCTGGATTTGGATAATCATCAGAGAGTTCCATTTTAGCTATTTCACCACGAAGAATCGTAGCAGCATTGTACAACACATTTCTGCAGTTTGAGCCTCATCACCGACTTTCAAAATATCCACCATCTGTGCTGATGAATGTAGTTCTTGTTTAAGTTCATTTGCAGCGTGCAAAGCATCTGCCAATGTAATTGTACTGCAGATAACAAAAGTAGATTTACCTTGTCCATGTTGTGCATGAAATGAAATAGCAGAACCATAGTATTTCTCCGAGCCATGCTGGTGTAGCTTTCGGAATCTACATCTGGAGGAAGTAGTGTTTTGTATTGCAGTAGCAATGTTGAAAGTAAGAGTGCTCGCTTATTGTGCATAAGATCGTCATTTATCTTCTCAATCAAACGATGAAATGCATTATCATGTCAGGATTCTGTTGTTGCAGTCGAGTGGAGGATTGCCTCATTGCCTGAGATGATTACTTAAGTATGTCGAAAGACAGTCTCTGTGACAAAATGCATCCTTGGCTATGAGGTTTTCATCTGATATTCTCCTCAGCATACTTTTATCTTTTCTTATTCTGCCGAATCCCTTAGATTGGCGACTCTTGTAAATGTTTCTATTTTACAGAGTTTTTGTCCTGCTTGTGTTTTTTTTCAAACAAATGATGCAGCACGACCAATCTGTGGCTGGCACACTTGCCTCCTGTAGTTACGGTAGTACTGGAATGTGGCATGGCCTGCTCCGCATTGTCTTTCGAAAAGCACCGTACATCTCTAATATGGGCCAAATTCGATTTACTTGTATATCTCTGAAAGCAGCTTCTGTGATACATTATTTGTGGCACGTCTTCTAAACTGTTAAACTCATCTGTCAACAGTTGATCCAACCAAGGGATAATAGCATTGCATAAATTCCTCTTATATTCACTTGATTGTCGTAAATGTACCTTTCCTGTCCATTGATTAAAATGGAGTCTAATACATATATGAGCACGAAAAGGAAAATCTTTTTCAGTCACTTTGCTTACGAATATGTTTTTTGATATGATGACTCTCACCTAAGACACTTGCACTTCCTCATTTTGTTCAAACTACGTATCTCTAATGCAAAAGCTTGATCGTAGGAACGATAGATAAGGATGTGAGAATAGTTATACTTTTTAATGAAATTGAATGGTTTAAGTATTTATAACGTAATTTTTTTTTATCTTATTGTTTTCATCTAGAGTCTACTGCCGAGTACAAAGGTGATCAATCTATCATAGAAACGCAGAAACTATTGACAGATGTCCTCATAAGCGGAATGGTCGAGAATCCCTCCCGTGGTGCAACACAGAAAAAACACACAGGAAACAACAATAGCCGATGTTGTCGATGTATTAGATGCAGTAAAACTGGAAGGAGAACGAACACGTCAAGCTCATGGAAGGTTATATGATCAGTTTCGTGAAAAGCGGGACCGACGATGGATGCGCGAAGTGAGGAGTGGAGAATCAGATGTATTCTTCAGTTTATGGGATTTTGCAGGACAGAGTATATATTACATCACACATCAGGTTGGTTTCTATTTTACCATGATATTTGTTTGAAGAGTCAATTTTCAAAAACAGATACTTGTCCGATTTTAAGTATATACTAGCTTCATTAAATTTAGATAAAACCTCGTTGGTCAGCCGATAGAAAGCTTATTATATGGGCAATCAAAATGCAAACTTCACCGATAAAGTAATCGATTTTATATTTATTTTGAGAGATTTATTGGTGATGAAATATTTACGAAGTAGAAAACATATCAAAATAGCATGATGCATGGTTGAAATAAAGTTACACTAATACTTGACTTTCTTATACTTGACTTAATACTTGACTTATCCCAGTGACGTGGGCCTTTTACATCAAAGGTAGAAATAATTATTGAGTATATATAATTTGAAAAACTTTTTTACGATTTCCATAAACAGCATTTCATGTATATCTGTCTCTCTGTCACTCTCTGTGCTCTCTCTCTCCTCTCTCTCTCTCTCTCTCTCCTCTCTCTCTCTCTCTCTCCTCTCTCTCTCTCTCTCTCAGGTATTCCTCGCAAGTCGGGTCATCTATATTCTTGTAACTGATCTCACCAAGTCTCTTGACGACATTTTGCCTGTCGGTGATGGTGAATATTGGACGGTGAAGCGTAAGTACCTAAGGTGGCAATGAAGTGTTTGATAGTCAATCTGAAGTTCTTTGTTTGTCTATTCTTCCAGGGTCTCGGTTGTCATATGTCAGACGAGTGAATATACAATACGCGTATCTCGTAATTAACACTTTCACCGCGGGAGGGCGCATTCTGCGCCAACGGCCAGACTGCGGGAGGCGCGTAAACGCGCCAAGAACGTACGCGTTTATATGCGTTCGATATACGTTGGCTTTGTTTGATCTACATCATGTTTGTTGACTATTTCCTCAAGCCTAGCGTAGTGCACGAGATAGAGGTCAAACCTAAATGAGCATGCGCGCCAAATTTGTAAACAAATGCCGCCATACTCGATCATTTCTCGGCCGTGATTTGTAAGGATCGTGTGATCAGTTGTTGTTTTTCTTTCAGAGGGTATTTAAAAATGGCGGTGCGGGCACAGTTTAACACCCACTAAGCCCTTGAGCATGTTTTTCTAGACGCTAATAGTGGAATTGTCACTGATCGTGAAACTGAACTCGACGGAGATAGCGGAAGTCAAATTTCAAATTACAACTCTAATACGAACTTGAATATGTTCCCAAACCAGTTGAGCAAAGACAGAGATCGCAAGCAAGACAGGAAGGTAGGCAAGCTGAGCATGCTGAGAGAAAAGTGCGACAAAGGGACGGTGACTGACATCAAAAACGTTGATGGGGTATCCTGTGGATGTTGTATGACATCAATCTATCAATGACAATTACGCATCGGACTGGCTACAAGTATAAGCTTATATATAATATAGTTTTCTTTTGAATGTCAGATGATACCTGTTGTTCGAATTTGAACTTGTAATAAATATGCATATTAATCTCATTTATGTTGAATATGTTTAAGACTATGTGTTCCCCCTACTGAATTTGAGTTAATAAACCGTAAGTAGTAATTTTTAAAGTGTTACGCTGTGAAAAATACATTTATATATTGAAATAACCAAAAATGCAACATTTTATGATTTTTTGGGGGTAAAATCCAATATGGCCGCCATGATCACGTGATCTTCAAGGTGTGTCACATGACCTTTTGTACTTTTTTATGATGCTCTGTCATATTGCAATACTCACTGAAAAAATTGTTCCGAATACTCTAATAATTGCAAAGATACAGCTCATGCATGTAAATCAATATTTATAAGGCCATACATCCATAGAAAACTACGCACAGGAATGCACGTATAAAAATTAATTACGCAGTGAAAGTGTTAATCGCACCATTTCGCATCCGCATCGCATCGTCTTCATATCGCCTCGCATATTGGCCACATCAGCATCGTATCACAATCGTTTCCGCATCGCATGGGCTAAATATCCCATCGCTGATTTTGTTTCATCGGAATGGCATCATTCATGGATTTCAGCGATCGCTTACGTGTCATATCTCATACGCATCATCGTTGCTTGTAAAAATTGCATCAATGTTGTCAACTTTCATCATTATAGGGAAATCTCGAACATACTCGATGTATAGAAATAATCGAATCGTACCTCAACAAACTTTCAAAACGTTTGTTTCTATATTTAATCCTGGTAAAATCTAACAATTTACGTGTTGTTATCATAATCAAATGTTTGACACCACTTTAACATTTCGGTCTATAGGTTTAAAACCTCAAACATCCTTTGACCGATATGTGACGATAAATAAGTAATTTCGTACTGTCGTAATGGTTTTGTACGAATTATATGCTTATGTCTACAAGTCAAGAGTTATCTTTTTGTAATAAAATGCGACATCGGCAAATTTGTCTCAACATAGAACATTCGATATGAATAACCATTATCTCGTAGATGTCGGAAATAATGGTTTACAGAAATACTATTATCATGTCAACCAGGTCGGAAAGTTCCATCACAAATTAAAACACTTGTCACGTCAGAATTTTTTTTGAAATCGAAAATGAAAGGGATACACTTGTTGCCAATAAAAAGCTTTTCTCAAAGAAAAGAACCTAAGAAAGGGACATCATTGTCAGACATGTACGCAAAAGGTTATATTTGAATGTCCATTTACTGTCGTTACAGAGATAATTCTTTATTCAGCATAATTCTTTAGCACGAAGAGTTACTACTTATTTACCAAATTATTTTTTTTACAAATTCAACCTTGGTTTGAACGGTAAAATGTGACTGATTGAATAAAATGTACTTTCAATGATGTACCTTTGTCGATCTGCGATCCCGGGGATGCGACGCTACCTGAGGTGGTCGATCGATGCGATGCAATATTTCCTCTACTGCTATAATGATGCGATCTACGTTTTTTCCCTGTTGATGCGATGCGTATGCAATGTAGGAAAATAATGATTCGATGCGTAGCAAGATACGCATGCGAATATATGAGGTTCATATGCGATGTAAGAAAATAATGATGCGATGCGATGCGATGCATCCTTGGGCTGCGACAATGATACAATCTTCGTTTTCCCCTGTTTATACGACGCGATGCTTATGCAATGCGGATACGATGCTTATGCAATGTGGGATAATATTGATGCGATGCGATGCAGATGCGAAAAATGCGACTGATTATGCGATACACGTACTGTAGGTTGACATACACTTGATGATGCGATTTTTATGATTTTGGAACGCACTGGGTCGTCTGACAGCATTTGCTAATACGTTAAAAAAGTTGATAAGTCAAGGTATTATTTTAATATGGCTGTGTAAATATTTTATATGCATGCGAATAAAATAATCTTTACGGCCCAGATACGAGTTTTAAGGACAAGGGTTGTACGGTGGTAGATTTCGACTATGTGCGCAGCCGTATGTCGTATGGCCAACACTCGCCATGACAGCTTTTTGCCATACAAATTTCTGCAAGAGCTTTTGCCAGCTTAATGAGTTAGTGGGTGTGTGTGTCAATATGTACCGACTGATAACAATGAATTTTAAATTTGGCGCCTAACCCAAGCATGGCCAGTGATAGGACAGAAACGCCGTTCCACTTATCACGAACACCCCCACCAAGTGTAACATTTTGTCCTAAACACTATGTTCAGACGTGAGCTGAGCACAATTATAGACCAAGCATAAAGAAAAATTTTCACTGGCGGTTTACACAGTGTCGCATGACTATATGCTTTCTCAAAGAAGCAGGTCTTTAGTCAAGATATTAAAACTTCAGTACTTAATGCTGAACGAATATGACTAGAAAGTCTATTCCACAAGGAAGCAGCGGCATTCATCTATGCAGTCATAGCTCTCGTTTTCCCCGAGGAATATGGATTGAACCGGAAAACTCTGAGTTGTGTGACGGAAAAAGAGTTTTTCCGTCGCAACGGACGAGAGCTATGGCTGCTGCTACAGCGACATATGAGAAAGAACGATCATCATAATTTGAGTCTTGTTGGTTGAATTTAAGAGAAACTTCATCACTTGAACGGAGAGATCTGAATTCTGGTTTATGAAATCGAAAACTTTTGTGTATACACAGTCCCTCATAACATGACTAGTTGGCAATAGTGTAATACTGTCAGTAAAATTGTACTCGGGTTCATTGGAGGAGAATGGAGAAAATTGAGACATGATTCTTGAAGTTGGCCGGCAATGTTAGCCGTGAGTTGCGTACAGCCTCCGTGTGTTCCCGGCGTTACACGGGCCAGCCGGCATGTAAGCATTTTTTCTGTTTGTCTGTGAATAAGTCAGCATATCAAAATTTGACTTCAATATATCAAAATTGGACGACTGACCTTACACTAGGCTTACATAAAGGATAAAAACAAATAAATAAAAATGGCTAAGTACAAAGCTGGGATCGAGGTACAGGCCGGGGTACGGGCGGAGTGAATCCTTGTCCCCGGGAACGCTAGCGCTTACAAACAGGCGAAGTTGGTCAGTTTTTGTTTTAGTGTTATGTCCCATTGGCCGAATGTTCTGCACCTGTGAATGCCGGACCCTTGTCCATAACAACGGAGAAAACATCAGTTTTGTAGTCATTCAAGTCACTTGAACTGGACAATTGATACATGTCATACCGTCGTACCGATCGACTCGATCGCAAGCTAGCCCTTACCAAACCTGCAGATCTGCATTTAGCTGCTCCAGCTCTGATTTCAGTCTGCCACAGCTCTGTGCAGCTCAACTGCAGATCTGTTTTGGTTGTCTTGAGCTGTAGTTTGTTGGCAGCAGACAAAACTGATAATTTGAGCTGTCTACTAAGTCAATGCAGACAACCGTCAGCTCTGTGCAGACCAAATTCAGCTCTCCCTAAGAACTTTGTTTACATTTGTATAAATGGATCATTCTGAAGACTGCTTGCAGCTCAAAGAAGGATGCCATGTCAAATTGTAATGTATATCACTGTTGGCCAACAATACATGCATAGCAGTCACGACCAATGTGATGTGCATGCCATCACAATGTTTTGGTGTGATACGGTGCTTGCTGATCTGATTCATATGCACTGTACAGTTCTACTAATGAAAATTCAACAGAAAACCATATATGCAGATATCCGAGATTCAATTTTAGACATTTACTTTCTGTTTGACATATCTGTACATAATTGAGACACGCTCAAGTATCATGGAGTATCTACAAATTTATTCAGATTTGGAAAGTGACGTACAAAACACTGACCTTGAACATGTGAAAACTGCATACCGGTACAAATGCACTTTCCAGCACTCGAAAATTTAGTCTCCTTTTTTGAGATTTGGAAAGTGATCTACAAAACACTGACCTTGAACATGTAAAACTGCCTACAAATGCACTTTCCAGCACTACATGTACGTCAAAAATTTGATCTCTGTCTTTCAGATTAGGAAAGTGACCTACATAACACTGACCTTGAACATCAGAAAAATGCATACATATGCACTTTCAAGCACTTTAAAATTTAGTCTCTCTCTTTCAAATTTGGAAAATGACCTACATAACACTGACCTTGAACATCTGAAAACTGCATACAAATGCACTTTGCAGCAATGCTACGTACACTTATGCAATCTACTTTATCAGAAATACTAACAACTGACACATGGAAACCAGATGCACTTGTGACATCATCTTTGACGAGTGATACCTCTTTGTTCACTGGCAATTTGTTCACAATTGCCAAATTTTGGACACAACAGTTACAAGTTGCAGCATTTACACAAAAACAGTATGGTTTCAATTGGAAATAAAACTCAATCCAGCCATACTCAAAATGACCGTTATTATTGTAAATAACTGTATAAGAGTAACGTTTATATGATCGTTTGTATGCTACAGAGTGATATGTCTTAAAAAACAAAAGTGTATTATAGTTGGCGATTTCAATATTGATGTTATGTCGACTTGAAATGCCGCCACATCTTATTTAACTCTGTTAAAGTCGTATAACTTTGAACAAATTATTAATACTCCCACTCGTGTCAATGACTTTTCAAGTACTACAATAGATCATGTGATCACAAACATCACAGACCACTTTTTAGATTGTGGATGCATCGACACAGATATTACTGATCACTTGTCAACCTTTGTAATTGTGAATAACTTGAGATATGTTTTTAAACAGTTTAAATCACACATTAAGTTTGATTTTACTCGGTACAATTGCGAAGCTTTCTTGAATGAATTGGGAAATGTCACCTGGCAACCGATTTATGAGAGTCATGACCCGAATACGGCTTATGACCTGTTCTACGAAAAATATTACAGTGTAGCGTCAAAGCACCTTCCAGTTAAGATGAGTAATTGCCGTAAATCAACAATACATAAACCATGGTTGACAAGGGGCATTCTTATTTCAATTAAGAAAAAATATTCTTTATATTCAAAGAGGAAAAAAGCGCCAATGAACACTCATATAAATCAATATTATAAGAATTATAGGAATATTTTGACGAAAGTCTTAAAACATGCAAAGAAACGGTACTTTTGTGATAAGTTCAACAATGCTCATGGTAACTCTGGGAAAACATGGCAAGTTATAAACGAAATCTTAAATAGTAACGTTAGAAATAGTTTAACACCAAATAAGTTAAAGGTTGATAATGAAGAAGTAACTGACAGCACAAAAATTGCTGAGGTTTTCTGTAATTATTTTCAAATGTTGGTCCCAATTTGGCGTCACAAATTACAGCCAATGTCAACTTTAAGCAATATCTTAGGAGAAACCACAATAGGTCCTTTTTCTTTCATCCTGTTGTTGCAAGTGACGTCGTTAATGAATTACGCTCCATAGATCCAAAAAAGGCCACCGGTCATGATTATATTCACCCTTTATTAGTCAAGGATGCTGCTGATTATATTTCCAGTCCCCTAGCACATATTATCAACCTTTCTTTAGCTCATGGTTACTTTCCAGATGCACTTAAATTTGCCAAAATTACAGCTCTTTATAAAAAGGGGTCTCCTTTTGATGTTGGGAACTATAGACCGATTTCAGTTTTACCTGTCTTTAGCAAAATTTTTGAAACACTTGTAAATAAGCAGCTTATCTCCTTCCTCGAAAAACATAACATTCTCTCACAAACTCAATATGGCTTTAGAAAGAAATATAGCACCAAACTTGCCCTGGCAGATATTATTGCAGAATTAACAGATCAAATGGATAATGGTTGCACAATTGTTGGTATAGTTGTCGACACTATCAACCATGATATACTTTGACAAAAACTTGAATTTTATGGAATAAGAGGTCACCCACTACTTTGGTTTAGAAATTACTTTGAAAATCGCAAGCATTCAGTTGTAATAGATGGAAAAGCGTCAGAACCACGTCAAATAACATGTGGAGTTCCACAGGGTTCCATTCTAGGGCCAACTCTTTTTTTGATATATATCAATGACATCAATAACTCTACTAGCTACTTTAATTTCAGACTTTTTGCTGATGACACAAATGTTTTTAAATCTTTAGACTCTCAAACACTACATCTCAACCATATAAATAGTGAATTTCATAAAGTCAATGACTGGTGCATGGCGAACAAATTAACTGTTAATGCAGAAAAAACTAATTACATGGTAGTTAAAACACGTCAAAAACGTGTAACTTTACACGGTAATTTATACCTTGGAAATCAACAGATTAAGGAAGTTTCATCAGCTAGTTATCTTGGTGTAACAATTGACAGTTCCCTTTCCTGGAAACCACACATTAAGAATGTGATAAATAAAATAACCCCCAAAGTTGGAATTATCTCACGTCTTCGACATTTCGTTCCAAAGTTTATCCTACTTCAACTCTACAATGCCTTCATTCTACCACACTTAACGTACTGCTTAGAAATATGGGGAAATACTTACACTACTTTCCTTGAACCTATTTACCGCCTACAAAAAAAAATTGTCCGTTTGATTACTTTTTCTGATTTTCATGCCCACTCAAATCCCCTCTTTCGTCAACTAAATTCCTTCATATTTTTAAATTAAGTAATTACTGTTCTTGCCTTTTTGTTTTTGATTTCAAAAATAACGGTTTTCCAATCACTATTAACAATTGTTTTGAACTTCCTCGCCATGGGTACTCTACACGATCAGTAGAGCATAGCAATTATTGTATTCCTAAAACAAGGCTTACAGTCACACAACACAACATTAAGTATGCAGCAATTAAACATTGGAATTCTCTACCTTCTTCATTTAAGCAAATAACGTGTAGACAAATGTAATGCAGCAATTAAACATTGAATTCTCTACCTTCTTCATTTAAGCAAATAAACGTGTAGACAAAGGTTCAAAGTAGAATTAAGAAACTACTTAATGAACATATAACAATATGTATCTTTTTTCTTGAGTTGTTTATGTATTTAATGTATTTATTTCCTCTATCTCCGATATGTATTTTTGTCTACTTGAGCCCTTTATGGCATCATCGTTTGCAGTTATTAGCTGAGCAGTGGGCCATGGACTCGACTAGTCCTTATGGACTATTTCTATGGTCCAAACCAGATGAAGTCATACTTTCACAGTGACTGTAATATTTTTCTTGTAATTGTCCGTTTATCTGGTTGAATAAACAATTCATATTCATATTCATATTCATAAATGGTTGAACCGATTTTAAGTCATTGATATTTGTTTACTCTCCTACTGTCTGGAGCATGAGGTAATATTTTAAGCAGAGCACTGAATTATTTCATCAAGATTATGTACTTCAGATGAACCCAAGGAGTATATTTCTCCTTCCAAATGAACTGCATTGGCAGTTTTTTCAGCTTTTAACAATGTTTTGTAAAATTTCAAAGCTGACTGACTGCATTCTAAATGTTCTACTAAACTTGGCAGGCTCTGAATGAAAGAAACCGCACTGACAACCTGCAACGGAACATTCTGGGTTCCATGAATTAACTTCAGTAGAAAACCATTTGTGTCTTCGTAGTGAAAGCAGCTGTGGGTCCATAAGGGACCTAAGAGTTTTACATCATCCGTTAAATGCAAAAGGAGTGCACATTATGTGTCATGTATCTTTCGCCATAAAGGCTTGCAAAAAGAAGGCAGAAGTGTTGCAATAGATTGTCTGCCAGTTCCAGATGCTCCATGCTAATGACTCCTGAAGGAGAATGAAGATGGCTTCTGACAGAAGAGCAAAATGCTGATAGTACACATCAGGTAAAATGCCGTGCATAAGTGGCAGTCCATAGTACAGTAGAAATGATCGTACTTCTGACGCTTTCCAGTATTTCCTGTGAGCTTCAAGTGACCTTGGACAGCGAGATTTTTCACTGGGTGGGCGAATTTCCTCCAACCGATTATCTATGAGATGCACCTTCTGTGAAAAACTGAAGTCTTCAGAAGAATTTGTAGTATCAAACCACAATGAAAACAAGTTCTTCATAACTCCTTGTAAGATGCAATGCATGTAATCTATAGCCTTTCCTTTGACAAGATCATATACAGCAATCCCCCAAACCAACAAGGTCCCTTAATGCCATTTACCATTTTACCTGAAAACGAAAATTAAATACCATTTAAATGACAATTGAATGATGATTATGACAGGTTCCTTGACCAATACTGCGCTATAAAAACTGCAATTGATTATCAGATTTGAATGGCTGCATTTTGTCCTACAATTAATATAATATTCCATGCTATTATTTAAATTTTACAGTACTTTGGAAGAACAATTATGAACTATGCTATTGGTGTATGTCATTACACGTAATTGTACTATGCGTACAGTACTCTTTATGCATATAATTAAAGTTCTATATCAAAACAACACTTTTTAATCATAAATTCCTTTAAATTTTGTTAAATGTGCTAGTACAGGCCTCAAAATGCGCCCATTTTAGTCGCATAGGCGACCAAATTTTACCCAGTTGCTCCTAACTCATTTGGATCACTCGCATTTTGCGAGCAAACTTGATGCTAGAGGGATTCATCATTTGTTTATCATACTATGAAAGATATTGCCAAACTCTCTGTTTTCTGTCGACATCAGTTTTACTTCAGCTGTCAATAATTACAGATTCATCGGTCAACTGACAGTAACACAGAGCAGTATCAAATTCAAAGATTTCAATAATATTTATTCAAAGTAAATGAATAGAAATTATATACTGTGATTTGAGGTAATACATTTATTACTAGTTTTAAAATGCCCCCAATGTTTTCATTTTGCCCCTAATTTTTTTTACATAGAGGCAAAATGCTACCAACCAAAAGAGTAAACTTTGAGCCCTGTAGTATCAAGTCAGTTAAAAAAATACTTCCTGTGTGATTACCATAGTGTATAACAGTAATGCTTTGTAATATCTAAAGCAGAAATGTTGAAATGACAATGATGTATGCACATATTCTAAAACTGCTATTAATTAAACCACAGAAATTACATTATTTAATAGCATTTAGATGCATAATGTAGAGACCTACCTTTGACACAGGCAGAGTTAGCATCTTGATGAACACTTTCATGATTCCTTGCTGGCCCTGTAGGATTGCCTTTGTCAAACAGGAAAGCATTAACATGGCCTTTCTTAGTTTTGACAGTTGAACCTGGTTGCAAACATTTTAAGCACCCATAAAAACCATTGAATTGAATTGAGTTGCACACCATACTCCTTGCCGGCAGATCACATGTGCCACTCATCAGTATTATTTTAGATGTAAATGTGTCCCCGTGAGTTCACGTGAATCCCTTCATTTTCCAGTGAGCTGAAAGATTGGTGGAATGGTTTCAAGAATGTAAGCATTTCTGGTTTTGAATCTCCAAACCATAACCCAGCAAATATCATATTTTCCCTTTTCACTCGCTCATGGAAGGGAAGTTCATTCACTGTCAAATACAATGGCCATAGGGAAAATGATGATGATTTAAAAAACAGGCACACCATCTGTATTACACATCAGTGAGATGTTGTGACTGTCTGAAAGGACACCGCCGTCTTGAAATAGGGTTTTATACAGTTCCCCATCATATATATCTTCTATGCTTGAAGGATGTTCCTTTTTACGCCTGAAACGGTGTCCAATGTTATGGCAAAAATCTTCTTTCAGAAACAATTTCTTAATTTGTTCATTGATTGGTACTTCTATAAAAAAATGTTTTGCCCCTCTCTTTGTGAAGTCAGCATTACAGATAACATTTGGACATCTGTCTGTAAATTCCGAGCGCCTCCTTGCCAGAAATGAAAAAGATTTATTTTTTGAAAAATAAAACAATAAAATGTACGGAAAAAAGTTGACAGTTATTTACAAGCAAAATGCAAGCTTGAGCGTCGATCCTGCAGGCTGCAAACGTAATTCTCATCGATCTTGCAAATCTCGCGAGTTTGTGATGTCATCCGAGATCATAAGCCATGTGCAACTCATTCATTGATGCACCGTCCCTCCTCCCTCGTGGGTGGAGGGACGGTGATTGATGGCAGCCATATTTGCATGGCACAGGCCGTACGTTAGCCACGGTCAGTCCCTCCATAGGGGCCGTGCATTAGGTAACCGACTTAGCTGTATAAACATGCCTAGGAACTTGAGGGTAACCAAGGACAGCAGAGTACTCTGAAGTTTTTATAGGAGGTTAGAATTTCGCTTGTGTATTCCTTCCCAAAGCAAAACGACCTATTGTTAGACTCGGTCGGACGTGTACGTGTATCAGGCTGAGAACACATAAGCGTAAGTGTTATGGTGATAATTTTGACATCGATGAATAAATGTATGTCTGTCGCTATGTTTTCGTTTTCAAAAAAATGTAATCTTCATTGAAATCAGTGAACTGGAATAAAAGTTATGGAACACTGTCTCAGATTTCTTTTCCTTTGAGCTTTTTTATATGAAAAAAATCTGAAAAAATACTCCCCAAGTGCCACCAAATAACACTATTTTAATCTCTGTTTTTCAAAAGCTCCAATGGCTTACGCGGTCGCTTGTGGTGCTTCGCACCACGTCTTCGCCCTCTTTTAACAAAATCCTGGGGAGAACACTGTGCTACATGATTTTACAAATATATGTAGGATACCATATCTCTTCTGATGACACCAGTGATGTTCTCACAAAAGTTTTCACAGTAAGTTTGTTAATGCTTAATGTAAAACTCAGTAATCAGGTTGTTTGATTTGTATTTTCAGTGTGTACCCATGGTATAAATAAGATCTATAAACTGATATTTTTGTAAAGTGAATCAAAAATGTACATGTATTTACATATCTTTATTTAGTTTCTTGAATATAGTCTGTGTGCGATAGAACAGCATCTTGTTACTGGGTGTGAAAAAACCAAGCAAACGAATATTGCACCAAAATTTAGTTAAAAAAATATATCTCAAAGAAGGAAGTGAAAAAAAAGTTGCCAGCATATGCCCTGTAGAAAAAATAATTCATGGTGAAGCAGGTGGGAAAAAAATAATGGCTCTCCACCAATCTTCCAGCCCCCCAGGATATCAAATGGTCCACCCCTAAGCTTATTATGAACACTTTTACCCATACACAGACCAAGCAAACTGAAGAGAATAAGTTGGGCTCGCTCTAAAAATGCTCTAAATAAACATAGACCCTCTAGAAATACAAAGGAGTTGTGTTTGAATGTACTGGCCGTGTGTGAAATCGCGAATAAATACATGTAGGAAAAATCCACGTCCGTAACACAAGGTAAATCCTGGACAGAGGCAAATGGCAGTAGAATTTTTATAGCTGTAGACAGTCTAGAAGTTATAATTCAAATTGCCTTAAAAGTGGGATGATGGCAGACCATAGGCACTCCTGGTGAAATTCGAGTTTCGATCAGCTCGGCATGCAGCGAAAATGGTGTACCGTCAAAATCAAATTCGATCGAGGAAGGTCGCGCATGGAACCAGGCAGAAGGGCATTATTAAAATATACCTTTTTACCGATACGAATTTACGGATTTTTTTACCCACCTAAAAGATCCCTAACGGTAGTTCTTCTTCTGTTGGTACCATCTTCCTGACAGGAGTCGTTTCTTTTTGCCATTGTGGAGATCGGACACGTACGCGTAAACTGAAGTCACACTCAGCGCTGTTGTTTTTTTTCATTCAGTTCCGGTTCATGGTTACGGCACATGCGCAAAGACGTTATAGTGTCATGTGACATTACTATCCAATAGCGCGTCTCCAAAAAGCACGGTTACTAATGTTTATTCTTTTCAGTAACCGCCACGTCCCATTCATTCAGTCACGATTTCTTTGTTATTTATTAGCAAATTTTGACCTTTACTCACATATTCATAGTTTACGGGCGATTATGGGTGGATGGGCATTAGTGTATTTTGCGGACGAGGATGCATATGGATCCGTACCCTGCGCAGACATAATCAACACAGTTTATAGAGAAAAGGACGTCATAAACGTGAAATGGAAGCATTTCGATGCCGTGGAAAATGAAACAATCGAGAAGGTATACGAAGCAACAGTGTTAAAATTTGGTAAGTTTTTTTACCTCTTATTTATAGGCAACTCTGATCGGATTGGCTTGTAACTGTTCTTCCCAAGAGCCCTATTTAGCAATAGCCATGATGACTGATCAGTGATCGTCGCATATCGGCAATGTCGACTATTTTTCTACTCAGACGTTTACAATACATTTTGGGGAGGTCGTCAAGTGTCCGATTGAAAGAGAAGCCTGTCCAAGGTTGCTGAAGCATTCGGACGACGGGATATACGGCCCCAAGTTAGTTCGGAAATACAAGTCATGGCTCAGTAGTCCCGAATTCCACTGATTTGAAAATCCTTTACGGCACTTCGGTTAAGCTTACAATAATGACAGCGTTTAATGGCTACAGCTCTTTTTCTAAAAGCTAGTCCGAAGTTGACGAAAAACAAGAAAACACAGTTTTGATTTTCTACTCGTACAGCGTGAACTCGCCACGCACATGACACAAGGTAGGCAGTTTGTAGCTCTGCGTGGCAGGGCTATGCCTCCCCAACCACACACAGCCGTTAACAACACAGCCCTGCCACGCAGAGCTAACCATAGACAGTAAAGCTATGAGCTAACATGGCCAAGCAGTTTGCAACACTTCACGAACTTCCTGATAATGATCATCACGATAATGAGAACAAAATATAATTAAATGCCTATGTCCAATTTGCAGTTGGCCGTCTGACGTTTGTTGTATGACTGAATTTGGCATGGTCATCAATTACAGCACTGTTGTCAATAATGTGTAAATATAACTTAAATAATGTGGCTTTGTATTTTCAAAGTTCAAATTTTCAATGGCTGCTCGTGTTTCAGTAAACATATAAGGTTCATAATTTGTTTATTTAGGTATTGGATTGATGATATGCCTTACTTCTGACATGGTATATTAGGTTTATGAAAAAAAATTGATCTGTAGAGAATGCCCAACTACAAATCCACATATATTTATTATACAGAATTCTTGGTTGTGGGTTGAATAAGTGTCCAACTTGGCTTATTTTTTTGCACATCTATTTATCTTTAAGACTACAAAATGAAGTGCTGAATTGTTTATTTTTAGTGTCAGATGACTTAAGGAATACTGTGGGTGCACATGTCGATTACATGATTCATCCATATTTGCTTGTATTTCCTGAACTTACATGTACATTATGTTAATTATCTTACAGGAACCAAGAAGGTGGTGAATAAGGCAGAATTGGAGTTTTCTGCTAAATTAAAAGAAGCCAGACAAAATGAAAAACTGAAAGGGCCAAGAGAAAGAAAAGCCACAGCACGAAAGCTGGCCTATGATGAATCTGAAGCAGCAAAATCCCCTGTAAAAGCAGCATCAAAGCACAGTCCAAATAGGAAAAGGTGTGATAAAGGAGAGAAGTCAAACGAGGACAGAGTAAGTAAAAAGAACAGTCCTGCTAAAAGAAAGAGTCCGAATACACCAGACAGCCCACAGAAAAAACCCAAAGAACAGTCATGTAGAATCTGAGGAAACACTTGCTGTAAAATCTGGTAATTCAAAAAAAAGTAACTTCATCAAACAGTTCCCAGAAGAAAAGAAAAACAAAAACATTCAGGAAGAATCTCAGGAAGTACATAAGGAAAAATCAGCAAAGTCAAAGAAGGAAAAACATTAAATAAAGGAAGCAAGAATCAAGACAGCAAAGCTCAAGCAACAGAATTTTTGCCAAAAAATTCCCTGGAAATGCTCACAAATACACAAATCAGAAGTTACCTGCTAATGACAATGAAAGCAAGTCAATCCAACAGATTTCCACTCTGTGTGTATCACCAGTTCCAGCTACTCCTGTTTTTACTCCAGTAAACCGTCCCATTGCCGCTCTCAAGGCAACTCCGGAAATACAAGTACATACTAAACATGTTACACCAGTCACTGCTGCTGCGGCTACCTCCACTCCAGTATATGGTTCGGGAAATCCAAGGCAATTCACATCAGATTCAGCACACAGCTCATGTACCAAAAGCAATGATGATGAATCATCTGAACTTGAAACTGATTTTACACTACCTGAAACACCTGTGTCATTTAGGGATTACTGTCCTCGGATATTGATGACAAAACACAGCAGTGTACGGAATGGCTATGTCAGCTATAAATACTATGGAACTGAAATGCCTTGTTATGGTACTGTAAGTCCTCAAAATACGCCAAGTTCTGCAACAACGTATGAATCCACTTACCCACAAGGGAAAACTACACAGATTATTGTTCGTGAACAGTCTACCTGCCCCAAAAAAGATGTTGATGTGGCTGATGCCTTCAGACCAAATTTCATGATGATACCAGGTAAAAAAAAAGTTTCTAGCAAAACACATTTCTATATAATCCCCTGGAAGTATGGGGACAGTCTTGTAATTGTAATCCATGGGAATATCTTCACCTTGAGAATTTCTGCTGTATTTTCAGGAAAATAATGCCAATATTGTCAATACTTACCATAGCACACAAGAAGTTAATTGGACTTCCAAGAATGCAAAGGAAATATTGATTTTATCCTTTTCACCGATGTAGGTTTTAGGAAAATTATTTATGTCTTGATTCATGTTTAATTTGGCATTATAGCTGACTGTCTTTTACAGAACTCAATGGTTGAAATATCAACCTAAACAAAATTACATTCTTTTTTTTAATTGCGTTCATCAAGCTGTTCATTTAATTGGAAAGAGCTGATTGATTGTAGGGAACAGTTTTTTTTATTAAGGTAATCAAGTTAACACATTATCTATACAGGTATTACTATTTCTTTCAGTTCCTCCTCCATAATGTATGCTGTACTTGAGGAAACTGCTGTCAGTTCTTGTGGGTTTAAAAACAGAAGTGAGTCTTTTCTGTAATATACAAGTGTCTTTGAAAGTCACATACCACTTTTTTCAGACATGACATCTTCACCAATTTTTAATAACTTAAGATTAAGTAGCAAAGGGCCTATGTGGTATCACTGCATATATTAAACACCAGCACATTGTAGTTTCATCATGCTATGTGACTATATGAAGGGACTGTAGCTGTAACTGTTGATTTCTGGTTCATGATTTTAACTTTTTTTTTAAACTCACTCTGTTCTCAAAATATGTTTAAATTCCAGTTTTAAGCTCATCAGCACAGCCTGTATGTCTTAAGTACCATGGTACTGTGTATACGTGAATTTAGTAAAATCAGACTGAAATTCACTTGTAAACAGGAGCAGTGCTGACTACATGTATATGTACAAGATATGTTCACAAGATAGGCAATCATAATTTGACATGTCTTTAAAGGGACATAACAGTAGCTGTAACTTTTGACTATTTTTTATTATTTTGGTTCTGTGTATCAACTAGTTTCCTATCCTAATCTAGATACCGTAGCAAGATTGTTCGGAGTTATGCTTGTCAAACGCGGCTTGTACATGAGGAACAACTATTGTTATTATTTACAAATGAATTCTAGTCTGGACTTGAATACGAATTTTCAACAGTAACAGTGCAATATTATATAGGTTGTGTTGATAACCTAAATACTTGGCATTTCATCATTTTTCAGGGGTTCAAACCAGAAACTGTAGTTGATACGTAGAACAAACAAAATAAGAAAATGATCAAAAGTTACAGCTAATGGATCTTTATAGGCAATATAACAAGACGCTTCAATTTATTGCCAAAAATCGTCAAAATTAACGGTCACTGTCCCTTTACCAACTCAGAGTTTAAACATAAGATATGTTTATTTTTTTCTTTAGGAAAACGCAGATAGTGTACTACCATCATCTTCAAAGATGACACCAGCTTCAAGTGTTTCCACAGCAGTAAGTCATACCTGTCATAGTTTGGTTCACACACATATAATGAGTATTTCCATTTACTTTCATGAATGCAGGTGTTAGTATGGTGATATTAAGATTATGTGAATAATGTGCTCTGCATTGATTTTGTAATTGTTGAAAAAAGGGTTGATCTGAAGCAGTCTCGCAAGGCTGTTAGTGATTGGTCAATTGCTTTGCCAACCCACTATTAAAACAGGTGCACGCCAGGTGCATGAATGATGTATCCTATGAGAATAAATCTACTGAGGCGCTGCAAACCATCCCTGAAAAGATGGACGTGTACTGATATGACTATCATACTGGTGGAGAGTCTTAATGTAGACCTAGCTTTGTATCGTTTTGCAGATAAATTTATAAACAAAGCAAGGCCTACATGTATCATTCTCTCAATTACCGAGTTTGAATTATTTGGATATTTCATATCCATGATATTTTTTCAGGGAATGACAGAATTGGTGCCAGGAAGAGGTGTTTATATACCATGTGTACTTTTGAGCAGCCTTTAGTCTGAATGTCATCGTGATCCGAAGAAGCTGTTCCACAAGTTAATTGACCATTACTTTTCAATGGACGTCCTAGCAGTATCGACAGCATGTGATATAAGGAAGTCTGGACTTGGGAAGCAACCACTTGACCAAACCATGGTTAGTGCTATTAAAAGTAAGTAAATTGTTCAGATTAAGAAACACTTTCTCTGAGGTTACCCTTTTCATTACAAAAAGTCAGTAATTAACTGAAAGCATAGAGTGATACTGAAGAGAGAAAGAAGGGAATTCTACACCATGCCTTGTGCCAAAACAAGCATGATGGTAGGGATATTGGCATACTCATCCCTGTGTGGTTTGGTGTGGTCAAATGTTTATTCAAATACAAACGTACATGTTGAACATGTTGCTTTCACAGTCATGATCTTGACTATTGTCTTTACATATTTACAAAATATTAGTGACAGAAATGAGTATGCGGCAACTACACTGTAGGTAAAATTTGGTTGTGTTCCACAGCACCACTTGAAAAGTATTTCTGACATGCTTTCATGCTGCATGTACATCCATTGAATGCAGTTTCAATAAAATACGTGACGTTTCAGTCGTATAAGGCAATGTTGAGTTTTTGCTATCTTGAAAATCGCATAGTGTTATGGGGCGACTGGAGGAGTAAACCAATCTATCTTCTACAAAACTATAATTAAAAGTTCAGAGTAAAGTTCTTTTAGTTATTTTCTGTGGTGAAAATTATTAATATTATCATTGAGTTGTTTTAGATGATTTTTGAGTTGAGGATGCCAACAACATAGTGTGTCTGTAGTGTTGTTTATGTGTTTTGACTGTGTTTGAGTCGAATTTTTGTGATATTGATGTAGAACGGTCTGCAAAAAAACTAGACTGTTTGCACATGGTGCAGATCATTGCAATCATTTGTAGTCTGGTTTGTTGGATTTTTGTAGGAGTTTGAAAAACAAACTTGTCAGAAGCACATGAACAACAAATGGTAGCAATGGAGCAACACAAAATGTCATGTGGGTCCTCAAAAATCTTAAACAGCTCAATGATAATAATAATTTTCATGATAGAAAACAGTTACATGTAAAACAAATTAATCTAAACTTTGAATGATAGTTCAGTAGAAGAGAACAGAAATAGCTAAGTGTCTTGATATGATGTCCATATTAGAATGCTATGGCTTGAGTGGCATACTTCCGTGTTTAAACCCCCCCTCCCCTCTTCCTGTAGTCCAGTAATGCTGTGCAATTTCCAAGATGGGCAAAACTGATCAAACCTTTCCGTCATGGAGATAGGTAGATGACACAATCCATTGCTTTTTTTGGATTCAAAATTACCCCCGTTTATAATAAAGAGTGCCAAACGTATTGCTTGCATTTCAGCGTACGTGATGGCATCAGCAAGGAAGCTAGACATAGTATTAAATGATAAAGAGCTTACAAGAATACTGACTAATAGATGTTCTGGTGCCAGAAGAGCTGTCACTAAAAAGCTAACACCTAGCACATTGACCAAGCCCATTGAGAATTGAGGAATCAAAGGTAAGTTTAAGAAGTTTAAAAAGATTGAATCTCCATTTGCTGTTACACTGCTGCTATTTTGTCAGTGCCTTGGTTCTGAATTTCAAAAACAATTCCTAAGTTGAATCTCTGAACCGTGGCAAAATACATGTACCCTGAATCATGATGAAATGCCGAGTCTTCAGCAGCCTATCAACACATTCTCATATGTCATCCAGACTGTTATTGCTGAAAGTTGTATACAATTCTGTACTAGTATATGCCAACAATTACTGGTCATTTCACATAAATAGGCTATGTTAACAAGCACAATACAGGTCATGGCAGCATGAAAAAAAGGATTAGAATAAGAAACTGTAGTTTATATGCACAGAGTCAGAATGACCTAAAAAGCCAAAAAACCACAGCTAATGTCTCTTAAAAACACCGTTGGCTGTGGCTTTTTCCTCAAGAGGCTTTTGTTTGTGCACTGAGTGTTTCCTATTCTATCAACAAAGCCTAATGTGAAGAGTCAGTTTTGTTACTAGCGAAAGTGAATTTCAGTCCGACCAGAATTCATTTCTCATCAATGATAGCTGCCAATATATAATAGAGGCTGTGTAAAAAACAATGTAACCAAATCGGTTGAATATCATTCCAGGTTCTGCTGACCAAAAAATATATATTGTCCAAGTCAGTGCATGGCTGATATTTTCATGTGTATCTTTCAACATAGGTGTCAACAAAGGAAAAAGAGATGCACAACAAGCTTTAGTCACAGAAGAAGGATGAAAAGGTCTTTTTAAGCCATGTTTTGTGCTGTAAGGTAACCAGGCAATTCACCTTTTCCTGTGTTTACCCATGTTAGGCTTTACTATGCACATGTGGTCAAGGATTTTGAAGCCTGCATGCAGACTGGTAGGACAGTTAAATCCTGCATGTTTTTTTGTCAGTGGGTAGGTCTTTGACCACATTCTCTATATGACAAATTAACATGACAAGTCTTTGAATACCTTTATGTGTTGGCTCACATAATGTAATGAAGTGATTGCTACCCATAACCACTTTGTAAAAAGTATAACTTACAATTTGGTACTGATGTACAGAACATCCTCTTGAGCCTTCAAGACACATAACTTTGACATGGGGATTGGCTTATAAAATCTATGTAGGCTTGAAGGTGCATGTGTAAGGATAGGAGCTATTGTAATATCAATTTTATTCCGTTCAGTTTCTCTAATCAGTACTTTTAAGCACATATCACTACCCACTTTGAAGGGGCATGACTGGCTTAAAAGCCCATACATGTATTTGTTGACGATAGAACGTTGATATTTTTATCAATAGACTTTTTATCAATTGAAAACATTGGAGGAGGACAAAAGTCATCTGTACATGCAACTTTTCTCCCTCAAAACTTGAGCACTAAATATTTCCAAATTATTTTTAAGGTTTAGTTTTCTACTACAGTCAAATTTATGAACCAAAAAAAAACTAAAACAAAATGGCAGAACTAATTATTTATAACAATGGGTCAGTGGAAATGAATGCTGAATTATATAAAAATCTTATTGAGAAAGAATTTTGATACATATTGCATTGTATCATGGCTTCACAGTGAACAAGCCACTTGCATGACCCCGTAATGACCTTCGTGAGAATGTGCAATAGTCAAGCTTTTGGTTGACTTAAGGGAGTTTTTTTCTTGATAATTACTATGCTTGTTCAGAAACCAAGTCATTCAAAAATAAAGCTTCAGAACAATAATTGCTATGGCCAATTTCATATCATTCAGCAATTCCAAAAAAAGAAATCGTTTTGCATGTACATCTGCATGAATATTTAGATAGATGCTTCCTTACTTCACTATAATAATTTTTGTCAAAAAATTTCCTGCAGTATAGCACCTCATGTAATTTTTCAATATAAATTTTAATTCAGAGACGATGATTAAGTAAACTGATAATTATTAACTAAACTTTAGATTTTTGCTCAGAACTATTGCAGTAGACTTTATTATCCCTTAGGGAAACATGTTTTGATGTTTTGATATTAAATATAGTTTGTCCAAATGTGTTTAACTAGTAGTAGCTTGTTGCTGAAAATATGCTTATTTTCTATAGATGAAATTTGTACTGATTTTTCTACTTTTCAGTGATTTTCATACATGATAGGATTCATATAGTGAAAGGCATAGAAATTCAGTTCTCACCTTTGTAAAATTATAGTTAAGATGCAACTGATTTGCATGCACCTACTTTGATATTGTTTAAAGGGGAAGGTTACCAGTGATTATGTATTCAGCAATAAGAAATCTATAACAAACTGGTGCGAAATCTGTTTTTGTTATTAATTTCCACTTACTGATAGCACGATGGCATCCATTTGAAAACCTTTAGTTATAGGTGGAAGTGACATAAGAGCCTACGACTGCACTGACACTTGTGGGGCTTCCTCGGCTGAAGACTACGGGGAAGCCCTATAAGTGCCGGTGCATTCCTAGGTTCTTATGTCACTTCTACCTATAACCTATGGTTTTCAAATGGGTGCCATCGCGCCTTTGGTAAGTGAAAGTTGATAACAAAGACAGGTGTCGCACCATTTTTTCATAGATTTTTTATTGCTGAACATACAATTTCTGGGTAACCTTCCCCTTTAAGATAATAATAGTAAAGATGGTTACTGTTAGGATAATTAGTGTAACGTGTTATATAGCTTCAAAGTTACAAAGTTGCTTGTTACAAAGAGTAATCAGATAAATTTTCATTATAAGATAACCAGGTATGTTTAATGAAAAAGGTCCACAGATTGTTTCTATTGCAAAGCCATTGGATGTTCTGATCACACCATAATTACACCCCTGTCGAAATTTGGTACTTCAATTTTAATATTTTTGAGGACATGGTCATGTTAAGAAAGAAGAAATGGTAATATTGAGTACACTCTAATGGATTACCACATCTTTCTGTCATAAAGTCTTATTACAAACCACATTACATTTTTTTGCAACATGATACTTGACGAAAAATTTATATTTTTCACCAGAGGAATTGCAACTACTGTCTGTCATTCATATCAACAAAATCCAGAGATACATTGCATTATTATGACATTTTCAATATTTTACCCATGTGTACCGTTTTCCTATTTATTATGCCAACTTGTTCTTTCAATTTTGCCATTCATATTGTCCACAGTACAGCCTCATTAAATATTCATTGCTCTTAGGTACATTTAAGAAGGACTTCTGTGTTAAAAAAATATTTTTAAAATTATTTTATTCTTTAATCATAATGTAGTACTTGCATTTAATAATTTTGTACTGTAAAAGTTAATAGTAGTAACATTTTTTGTATTGCAATATTTGAAATGACAGTAATATTTTCCTTTCATGATTTGCTACTATTGTTGTTCAGTTTGTCAACTGCACTTTCTTGCTCAGCTCCCTGAATTTTGTTGAAATATCCACTTGTCAGCCTATCAGCATGATCTGTATATTTACATATAGATCAGACTTCATACAATGCATGGTCAACTAGTACAATTTTGACTATAAAGGTAATAGACTGTTAACATGATAATAGTAGATATTTCAACTTGCTTTTGGCAATAGAACAAGAAAATGTAGTTAATACAAAGAACAGAAATAGGCAGAAACCAGTTGTTACAGCTACTGTTAAAGTACATATCAGTATTTTACTAGAAGTAATTGGCCTTTAATGCAATATTTTTCACAAGTCAACTTGGCTCAGTTATCTCAGAAATATACATTTTATGTAAACACTTTTTTAAAAATATGTTATTTTATTAATACAAACTTTGTTAAAATTATATAGCTCTCAACTTGTTTTATTTGTGTATGAAGGTGTTGTCTGCTGATTTTACCACTCTTGTATTGCTTCTTTCTCCTCTGTAGAGGTCCAACTGTACCAGAGAGAATATGGACTTTGATCAAATCACTGGATAAAAAAGTTAAGGTACATTTTATCAAAGGCTGAATGCACTGGATTATTTTTTGTATGCTGAATCTTAAAAGTACAAATATGAAATCCATTGCATCAGCTTTATCAGTAAAGAAAATGGCCCAATAAAATTGCATTTCCCCATGCACCATTTTTGAGCCTCTTTGTAGGGCATTATACATATGCCACCACAAAAAGCCAACAATTGTTGTTGGCTGCAGTGGGTGTACACTGATTTGCCGTATAGCCATGTTTAATCCCATCTAGCTAACTACTTGTGACCTCATTGTCATGAGCTCGGCCTGTTAGCTTCCTTGACCTTTGATGTCTACCCCCTTCCCCAAAGCTGCAGGTTGTCTGTGAGAGGTCTGTCTCAGAGCTGCAAGATGTCTGCAAGGTCTGTCCCAGAGCTGTGGGTTGTCTGCAAGAGGTTTGTCCCAGAGCTGTGGGTTGTCTGCAAGTGGTCTGTCTCAGAGCTGCAATAACTAATTATATATTCACAGAATCAGCTTACTGCAGCTCTGTCCAGAAAGCTGCAGTGAGTCTGTTTGTGCAGATCTGCCTCAGCTCTTAATCAAGTCTTTGCAGATCTGCAGGTTTCGTAAGGGAGCACTCGTCGCTGACGTGTAATGCATACCCACAATGTCAGCTTAGAGTGTACGGACATACGCGAGCGTGTTCATGTAAGCTTATGGCCCTTGTTTGAGGGACTGGGGGGCTTTAATACTCGAAATTATCGTGTGTTGCGACGCATTTCTTTTCATTTTCAACCAAAGCTGGTGACTTTGTTATTTTACAACATGACATGCACTTTTAATAGTTCGCTAGTATCCATTTCAATTCATTGGACACTGGAAACATCGTTTGGTGTCGCCGTTCTGAACTACAGAAAATCCAGTCGTTGTAGACTGAGCAGTGGGAGTGCAGAGAAATACTTAGAAGAGCTAAGTGTTAGAATTTGGATGGAGTGGGGATAATTTGTTTGCGTTCCTGTCAGCCTTATCCGAAGCATTCTTTGTAGTTTTATCGCCCTTGTTCACGCTGAATATTCATAGACGTAGGCACTATCCAGTTCTCGGGGCCTAGACCGGATAGTGCCCACGTCAAAATTTGTATGGCCAAAAGCTGGAATGGCAAGACCCATATCAGGGTCGGATCAGTTTTATCTGATACATTTCTTAGGTCAGAAGTAACAGTGTAATTATTACTTTTAACATTTTGCTAATGACATTGTGATTTCATAAGAGCAAGCTAAAGCCGAAACACCTTAAGTTTGCAGCGCACATGTCTGACACAAACAAATTGCACTGATGTAATGCATTATTGCCTTTCACGATGAATATTGCATTGTAACAAGTTTCTTCTCAACATCACGGACAGTGCGACGAAACAGCAGAAATGTGGAAAAAGTTACACAATAGCAGACAAACTGTCTCTAAATCACCGACTATCAGTCTCAGAGTTGCTCTCTCCTGCAAGGGCGTTGGCGGCTGTTTGTTTTCTGCCTTCATTGCAAGCAACGCGAGAGAGTAGAGTGACAATCTGTTTGATGTCCGTCTCGAGATTAATGTCACATTCTCAAACATTCTGCAAGAAAATATGTGCCGATTGTCCTTCTGAGAGAGCTATGCAATTTTTTGTGCTCATCGCAACCATGGAGTTCAAAGTTCGTGGTAAGGGAGGCGTTATGATTTACGGCCGGGAGGGGTCGGAGGAATTTCATCGGAAACTCTGAAATTAGGAGTAACCCCGCCCCACCAACCATGATGAATTCGAGTAAACTGCCTCTCTAACACAGATATTTTGACTGTCCCCACTTAGAAAGTTAAATATAGATACATGTATTTGTAAACTTTATAAAATATAGCAATAGTAATGACCTTCGAATCATGGTATACCATACTAAATTATCCAATCATCAATTATCTCATGACGGTTGAAAAAGGTGAAAACGACTAAATGAAATTCAAAGTCACCACAAAATATTTATAAAAACTCACGCTATAACTAGTATCCAACCATAAAGTATTGTTTAAATCGGATGGGTCTCATGACAGGGTTCTCATTAGGATATATGACTTAAAGTACGGCGGGGAGAGAACATGCGAGAGGCTTGGGGAGTGTCAGGGTGTCCCCTATCTAACCTGGAAAAGGTTGAGAAATTGTGTGCAATGGTGCAGTCTGAGAGGTATTTTAAATTTATATTTTTACTAACAAAAAACTGTTCGAACGCCCCAAGAGAAGAGCACGAGAGGGGGCTTCCCTACCCCTCGCATCGAAAATTTTGAGAATTGATGTGTGTAATGATGCAATCTGATAGGTGTGTCAATCGGTAAAACTCTTTACAAATGACATCAAGCGACGGTATATTTATCACATTTTTGCGTGATCAGTGTTTGACTCACAATATCCAATAATAAAACAAGGACAATACATTTCGTAAAAAAACATTGCTCAGTTTGCTGAGATTGAAGACCAAAGAATATGCAGGAATGGAAAGTCTTCGACCTTCTTGTGTCATTTGCAGAATCTTACATTTTCGATCACGTTATTAGAGGACCACCAGTCAGAGTCAGTACATTTTTGCTCTATTCATTAGTTTTTTGTAACCTCGCCAGCCATATAAATTCCCCAGCAGCCAGCTTCTAAATGAAAAGCCTGAATTACGGTATGTTTAAAGGGACAAAGTCGGCCATTATTCATGAATTTTGTTTGACACGAGACCCCATTTATAGTGTTTGACATGTTGAAAGATACTGAATGAATAGGTGACCATGCATATATTCCATCCCGGTTTTAGACACGATAAATAAAACCATCGCGAGAAAGATCTAGAATTGTTGGTCATGACCAACAACTTGGCTGTTCACCGCTGTGAGTAGTGTGAGCATCCGCGTGTGAAAAAAACCACACACAATGACAAGTCCCATAGTAAGAGAGGCTACCCACAATTCAACTTGATTTGTTCATTCAGACAATTCATAAAGGTTCAAACGATGTGTTCCTGTTCATGGCATGACTTTACGGTATTCACAGCAATTAGTGATCAAGGCCGATTTCCTATAAGCGGCTATTTGTTTTTGTTTAGCGGTCAGGCAAACCATCATCAGTCAGTGCAGCAAAAGCTGCAAAAACTGCCATACAATGCGAGTGACCGGAAGACAAGGGCAAGTGCTGCTATTTGAAGTCGCAGTCATTGCCATCCATGTACTCACTTGTGGTTCAACTCTAACAAATAATTACATGACGCACAGAGAAACCCCTGTTCAATAACATTCGCAGGGATTTTGTGTGTCAAGAGGTAACCAACGATCGATAGTACTCAGCGGTTCAACGTTGTCACCGGCGTTCATTTGCAACTCCGGGTGCGATGTTATGTCCTAAGTAAAAGTCTACGAAGATGCAGGTTTATGATTAAGATTTGCTCACCATAAAATGCAAAGAAAATGTATGACTCTGTAACTGTTTCACTATCAGTAACACGAACACACGGTAGCAATCTTACATGGTTTTAGTTTTATCGTAGAACAATTGGGTCAATGGTATTATTTCTGTTTCACAGTCCGTGTCATTCGATAAATAGGTAAGTTTACGAGCAAACCCTTACGAAACCTGCAGATCTGCAAAGACTTGATTAAGAGCTGAGGCAGATCTGCACAAACAGACTCACTGGAGCTTTCTGGACAGAGCTGCACTAAGCTGATTCTGTGAATATATAATTAGTTATTGCAGCTCTGAGACAGACCACTGCAGACCACCCGCAGCTCTGGGACAAACCTCTTGCAGACAACCCACAGCTCTGGGACAGACCTTGCAGACATCTTGCAGCTCTGAGACAGACCTCTCACAGACAACCTGCAGTTGGGGGAAGGGGGTAGACATCAAAGGTCAAGGAAGCTAACAGGCCGAGCTCATGACAATGAGGTCACAAGTAGTTAGCTAGATGGGATTAAACATGGCTCTACGGCAAATCAGTGTACACCCACTGCAGCCAACAACAATTTGTTGGCTTTTTGTGGTGGCATATGTATAATGCCCTACAAAGAGGCTCCAAAAATGGTGCATGGGGAAATGCAATTTTATTGGGCCATTTTCTTTACTGATAAAGCTGATGCAATGGATTTCATATTTGTACTTTTAAGATTCAGCATACAAAAATAATCCAGTGCATTCAGCCTTTGATAAAATGTACCTTAACTTTTTTATCCAGTGATTTGATCAAAGTCCATATTCTCTCTGGTACAGTTGGACCTCTACAGAGGAAAAAGAAGCAATACAAGTGTGGTAAAATCGGCAGACAACACCTTCATACACAAATAAAACAAGTTGAGAGCGATATAAATTTTAAACAAAGTTTGTATAAATAAAATAACATATATTTTTAAAAACAGTGTTTATATAAAATGTATCTTTCTGAGATAACTGAGCCAAGTTGACTTATGAAAAATATTGCATTAAAGGCCAATTACTTCTAGTGAAAAACTGATATGTACTTTAAAAGTAGCTGTAACAACTGGTTTCTGCCCTATTTCTGTTCTTTGTATTAACTACATTTTCTTGTTCTATTGCCAAAAGCAAGTTGAAATGTCTACTATTATCATGTTAACAGTCTATTACCTTTATAGTCAAAATTGTACTAGTTGACCGATGCATTGTATGAAGTCTAGATCTATATGTAAATATACAGATCATGCTGATAGGCTGACAAGTGGATATTTCAACAAATTCAGGGAGCTGAGCAAGAAAGTGCAGTTGACAAACTGAACAACAATAGTAGCAAAGTCATGAAAGGACAATATTACTGTCATTTCAAATATTGCAATACAGAAATATGTTACTACTATTAACTTTTACAGTACAAATTATTAAATGCAAATACTACATTATGATTAAAGAATAAAATAATTTTAAAAATATATTTTTCAACTGAGAAGTCCTTCTTTAATGTACCTAAAAGCAATGAATATTTAATGAGGCTGTACTGTGGACAATATGAATGGCAAAATTGAAAGAACAAGTTGGCATAATAAATAGGAAAACGGTACAGTTGGGTAAAATGTTGAAAATGTCATAAATAATGCAATGTATCTCTTGATTTTGTTGATATGAATGAATGTCAGTAGTTGAAATTCCTCTGGTGGAAAATTTAAATATTGCAAAAAATGTAATGTGGTTTGTAACTTAGACTTTATGACAGAAAGATGTGGTAATCCATTAGAGTATACTCAATATTACCATTTCTTCTTTCTTAACATGACCATGTCCTCAAAAATATTAAAATCTAAAGTTTAGTTAATAATTATCAGTATATTTAATCATCGTCTCTGAATTAAAATTTCTATTGAAAAATTACATGATGTGCTATACTGCAGGAAAACTTTTGACAAAAATTATTATAGTGAAGTAAGGAAGCATCTATCTCAATATTCATGCAGATGTACATGCAAAAAGATTTCTTTTTTTGAATTGCTGAATGATATGAAATTGGCCATAGCAATTATTGTTCTGAAGCTTTGTTTTTGAATGACTTGGTTTCTGAACAATCTGATAATGGAATACACAAAAAAATTGTAAAATCTGTCCTTTGAAAGACCCACGGTAAGATCAACAGATCACTATATTTAAAATGTGTATCAAATAGAAAGTGATCAGTTAAAAAATGTTATGTTAAATTCACATATATATATAAAGAAATTTAACCATGAAAAACTTATTCAAAAACTTTGGAATTTTTGTTACATGTACTTTGTTGACAAATAAAGTTCACTTTATATATTTCAAAATGCCTTTCCTTAAAGTGAAGTGTACATGGAAAACATGAGAACTTTGATTTATGTTTTATCATTAGATGTTGAGTTTCAGCCAAAATAAACATCATGGTAAACAATGTTCAATTGCTACATGTAAAAATCAGGATTAAGGCTGAGTCTGTGGTATGTGTCCTTCATGATAAGAGCGATAATGAACAATAAAACATGCAAAAGAAATGAATCACAGTACAAACCAAGCCACCACCGGCACTACTTGGAGAGAGTAGTTGTATCAAGTCCGAAAACATTTCTTCCATCATTAAGACATCGATGCATGGTCGGCAACTGAGACGAGAATAAAACTGTATCATGTCCGATTTATTAATGCACTGCATGCAGTAGAGTTGCTATCATAAGTACTAATCCATAATGATCGAAATGAGCATAGATCACTTCTTGTCACCATATGTTCTCAACTTCTCAAAGAACAGTGGTTGGTTTGAAATAGTCCCCTACGATGTGGAGAGTGTCGAAATAGCAAACTCTCAGTTGAAACCTCACTAAAAGGCTGAAAAATTAAACATGTCCACGGCCATTACACTGTAAATAACGGACATCCACTGATCGAAGTTAACTTACATAAACTCTAAGTGTCTAACGCAGGCAACGTCCTTCAAACATTACAGTTGTTCTCGTAAACCTCTTCTGTGTTCCCTTTATCGTCCACTGAGAGAGGTAATCGACGATTTCTCCCTAAAACCGTGGCTTAATGGAGTGAATGATACCTGCAGACTCACACATTCAACTGTTCAACACTGGAATTCAAAATGGCAGCCTTGACAAAATTGGCCAATCAAAAGTCTTGTTTTACAACATGTGATGTTGTAAGGTCAAAGTTCGAATCACACTCCAAACAGTGGCGGCGCTCCCACTTCCGTTTCACTCTGCTCCCGCTTTCACCACTGTCACCGGTGACAAAAATGTGGTGATTTACCACATTTTTACGAAGTTCGCTTGATTGCAAATTTCAACAATGTCATGCTCTGTATGGCTATATTTAATTTCAAAGTCAAAGAATAAAGTATAAAACGATGCTTTATGTTGGTTTTTGTCGCATATTTGCGAAAATCGTTGGACCTACTTTTCGCGGGTGAATGTGTCTGATACAATAATGTGAGTGAAGGGTGGCACCGAAGCAGACAACACTTACGGCACTTTCATTTTTCAACTTACTGCATGATAACACACTTTGGAAAGTGAGCAAGTACAATGAAACATGACCACATCTTGAAAACTGCTGCCAGATAATGGCCAGCATTGAAATGAACTTTACGGGTGATAACATAAAAAATTATTCTCATATAAACTTTCAAAACTAGCAGCACTCACTGATGAGGAAAAAACTTTTGTGTCTTTTGTGTAAATACATTTTGAATGGCTGTAGGCCTATTTGAATTTTATTTCATTTTATTTAAATTTCTATCATCACTTTACTAAATAGCAAAAATGAAAGTCTCTATCACATGATACTCTCACATTGCCTCTGACACTCATTTAAATTACTGGTAAATAATCCGTGATATTTTGCGGCAAAACAATACATTAGACATATGGACATAGGTTTATTGCTTAAATATCACTTTCATTTCTTTTCAGTGCATCTGAACGACACGCTTTCAAAAACTTGTGGCACGCCATTCTTTTATCGCCGTACACAATATGGCCAAATGATTATTTCAATTATCTTCAAGTTGTTTTAACTGGATGAATACGTATATCATTGATCCAAACATGTTATTTAAAGGAATGTAGTCGTCGCATGGGACTCACACGACCAATGTGAAAATCCAGGATACGGTGGTGATGTGATGAAAGTTATTCACATCTGTCATAATCTACATCGTATAATTTAATGTTACAGCTATGATTATGAGGTGCACCTAGATATTGTGCATGAAATACATTGTTTGTAAAGAAGAAACTCGCACAGGCACAGTTACGAATACTGGTTCCTTTTGATAATATGTATTCGGTATTTCGGTATTTCTGTTTTCAGTCAAATACTAGATTTATCTATTGCTAGATTGTCGCATTTGATTTGCTGGGAATTTGGCCGAGGGGTGCAGAGGGCTATAAGTGATTTGCTGACATAGTGGCAACATGTAAGAATGCAAAAAAAAATGTCGACAAATGTCAAAGTGTTAATTCATACAATCTTATGTAACCTGAGCCTTCTTGATGGCGGCATCTTATTTCATTCGAATTCGGTCGTCATTTGCAGTTTCTCTGTGGATGGTTTTACTTCAAGCTATTTTCAAGTGTCGACCATGTAAAACTTAGTTTTGAAAAGGAAATTTGACGACGACTTTGAAATTCGTGATTAAACTTGCTCAGGATAATATTTCATTAGTCATAAAATGAGGGCTACTAATTTTGTTTGCTCGAGAAATATGCCATGCGTCGCTTGCCATTTTTCCCTTCCCTCTAACTCTGAGCCTACATTGACCATTTTGCAATCACCCTTGCTCGTAAAGTAACATAGTCTTGAGGGAACGACAGCGTGTTGATTGAGGCAAATGACATGGTAGCAGAGATGCTACGATTGCACAAGAGGAAATAGCAAATTTCAGTGACGGCACAGTACTTTATAGGCGTATGGCTGTCGTCATCGGAATGTGATGTGGTTGACATGTGTACGATTTGTTGAGTATAAAAGGAGGGTTTCCAATACGAAAATAATGATGACAACATCATTAATCTTTACCAACTTGGGAGCCTTCAGTGCCGCAGTTATCATTATTACAATAATGGGGATTGGTCCAATTGCGTATATGAGAAACTTAAAGTTAGAAATAAATATTCCTTAATGCAACATGTGATAGAAAATCACATTTCCCAGATTACTTTAAATATAAATTATTAGGTTAATGTTCCAAAAACCGAATGGCCGCCAAAATCAAGATTGTCCCATATATGTAAATCGTCATGCGAGATATCAATAGGCCTACATCAGTATATGCAGGGATTGACCGAAAATGCAAGTGTGAAAATCAAATAGGACATTGGCTTATTGCCGAAATACCGATATGTCGATTTACCGATTTCAACTATATATATCGATTTCCCGCAAAATATCACGAATTACGAATATTCCTATTTCTCATCTTTTGTATAGACTTCATTCATCCCTGTTGGATGTGGTCTCAAGTTACAAGACAATAAGATGAAAATGATACAGAAAAGAGAGCAACAATTACGTCTGCTGCCATAGGATTACGTCAGATGATAAAAAACTCAGTTCTTCCATTGTAATTTTCATGAAACTTGACACACACTGCCCAGTCAAAACAGATCAGATTTCATTATGCTAGATATTCAGATACACCCAGGCAAAGGTTTCAAAAGATATGTGAAAATACGTTATTGACAAAATTAGGGACCTTAATTGTATTTTTAAAACTAGAGCGGTGACCTAATTTTTACCTTGAAAATCCGCGTTCTAAAATGACATATTCACTTTACTTATTGTACATTCTCAAAAGCAAATATTTATTCAGTGCACAGTGCTACACGGCAACACAGAAAACCTTGAACAGGGCCCATGGGCTACATTGCAGCTATTCGGTGGTATGACTTATAAACCAAACAAAAAAAATTGTAGTTTCTTTTCCAGAAATTCGTCATGGCTATTTTGAAACTTATCATTTCAAAACAATGTCCAGAGAAATAACCTTATGCATTGATGTTTTTCAGTACATTTATTTCATATTCCAAGGTAATGTTGCATGGTTTGATAAATTTGCGCATTTCACACACTATTTGACCTATCTAATTTTTTTTTTCAAAAAATAGTATTTCTCAAATCATTAATCCTTTGACTTTTCTTTTTCTTAAGGATTATGTGGTATTTACAGTACATACCACATATAACTTACCATGTAGATTTTTGTTTATGTATTGAGTGATTATGATATTTGGTATCCTGTTGTTTTCATCATTGGACGACTGTGTTAAATTCTGCCTGAAAATATTCTTTATGACTTGTTGAAGAGAATTTTGCAATATTACAATTTAACCAAAATAAAAATTTAAAACTAAAAAAAAATCATGTATCATTTTGTACGAACATACTGGGGTTTCTAAGCTTTCTTTCATTGTAATATACTGTACATTATACAGTGCCACTTAGGACAGTAAAAATCTGGCTAGTACCAAACAAGATATATATTTCACATATATCTACATGTTCAGGGTGCAAATTTCACCATTATCATTGCGATAATCCCATTAGTGTTCACCAAACTATAACAAACTTGGTGCAGATTAAAAATGATTAACTAGAGTGTTTATCAAATTCGTCACAAAGATAATGCTTATATTGTAAGTTTTGATTTAACTGTGGTCATCAACAATGTTTGTTGGCCAACAGTGATTACATTACAATTTGACATGGCATCCTTCTTTGAGCTGCCAACAGTCTTCAGATGATCCATTTATACAATTGTAAACAAAGTTCTTAGGGAGAGCTGAATTTGGTATGCACAGAGCTGACATTTGTCTGCATGACTTAGTAGACAGCTCAAATTATCAGTGTTGTCTGCTGCCAACAAACTACAGCTCAAGACAACCAAAACAGATCTGCAGTTGAGCTGCACAGAGCTGTGGCAGACTGAAATCAGAGCTGGAGCAGCTCAATACAGATCTGAAGGTTTAGTAAGGGAAGTCCCTTTTACATATAAGTTTCAGTATATAACAGTAGTTCATTTTGGCGTGTGTTCGTCGTTTTCCATTGTACTGAAGATTGCATGAAGGGTACAGGCCACTCACGCACTCTTCCAAACGATGATCTGAAGTAGTGAGCGCATAATTTATTATGTGATGGTGTTCAACCTTGGCGGTTAATTCAAATCGCCCGGACGCCCAGGCGAGCATTGAACATTGCTGTAAAGAGCAAGAAGGCGCTTTTATATATCCTTTAAGCCATCTATGGTCACTATTTGGGTCTAATATTGATTTGACTGAGGAATTTTGCTATCGAAAAATTTGTAGAAAATGGCCGACTTTGTCCCTTTCAATATCGAAATGGTTATTGAACTGAAATCAATTAAAATATGTTTAAGTGATAATAGAGGATGAATTCACAACTTTGTCCTTGATCCTGTGTACTTTTTGAGAAATTCAAGTGTGCAATGGTGCAATCTGAGAGGTGTTTCTAATTTGCATTTTTACTTTTGTAAAACTGTTAGAACACCCCAAGGGGAGAGCACGAGAGGGGGTGTCTTCCCTCTCTCGCATCAAAACGTTTGACAAATTAATGAGTTGAATGGTGCAATTTGAGATTTTTTTCAATTGAGTAAAATTGAGTAACCACCTTCTTTCTCTTGACATTTTTAGCGAGCCCTTTGTTTTCAATTTTTGAGTGACGTCCATCAGAGTCCTCCGATCCCAGGCCGTAAATAATGACGGCTCCCTAATGATGCCCAATAACGTAAAGATTATTGTTACCAATCCTTCTTTCAGAGAATGCCTGTCTTCTTCCTTCAATGGCATAAATAGCCTCAGATACTCAATATTACTTCCCATTCCATGTTCTTTGTAGTTACATTCGCTTTGCCTTCAATGCTTCGTTCGTCAATTCAAATGACTTATCTGTAATATATTGGGATATATACTAAAGATTGGTTCATCCAAGAACTACTAGACAGACACGATGCTTTGGTAAACTGAATGTTCCCGGGGCTAGGAACTGTTTTATTTAACTGTACTGCACATGCTCGCAGGCTCGTGCAAGAACTCAAAGCAGAATACATCCAATTACATATTCAAAATACTACACTGCTTTCTCCTAAAACATTTGGCTGTTCAGTAGTGTAATTCAAAACCTCACAGATCAAGTCTGATGACGGGCTTTCTCACCCTTTGAGATCTCCTAACAGGTACACATTGAAATGGAGACTTCACAAGACTTGGACCGACTTGATCTGGTTTGTAACTCTGAATTATGCTTTCTGTCTGCTTTGATTTATCAGCAGCTGAACAAATAACACTTGTCTTTGTTTGTGTTACCTCTTGGTCAATGAACTCAGGTATAACAATTTCTGGTTCAACAACATCTGACACATCATCATGTGCTTTGATCAAATGATCTTTGAATGACCAATTTGCACAATGTAACTCCTTTGACCACATACTTTTACATTAGTACCAGGAATCCACTTTTCCAAATAGGAATTTGGTTTTTTTTTACGTACTCTTACTCTATCATACAACTAAAAACCCTATCTTTTGTAGACTTATCATGCTAGAATTTCTGTTTCTCTGTTTATGTTCAACAAATTTGGCAAGATCTGGCTTTACCAAACTCAACCTTGTTCGCAATTGTCTTTTCATCATTAACTCAGCTGGTGATACACCCGTAACACTATGTGGTGTTGTACGATATCTCAACAAAAAATTGCCAATTTGTGTTTTATAGACATACACTTGATACCTTGAAAAACCTGTTTGAACAATGCATTTTTTACTGTTTTCACTGATCTTTCAGCTGCACCATTTGATCTGAGGATGGTAAGGAGGAACCAAAGTATGTTTAATACCATTTAACTCCATGAACCTCTTAAACTCAGTGGAAGTAAATTGTGGGCAATTGTCTGAAACGACTTCCCCAGGCAAACCATGGTCAGCAAAAATTAGGCGTAATTCATCAATTGTACGTTGACTCGTAGTGGAGGTCATATGCTTTGCCTCAATCCACTTTGAATGACTATCAACTAGTATTAGACAGAAATCTGTACCCTTCTGACAAAAATCAATATGTACACGCTGAAATGGTCGTGTTGGCCACTTCCATGGTATTAAAGGAGCACTACATGGAGAATTTCTCACACTCTGACAAACAGTGAATTCATTCACCATTTCCTCTATTTGCTTATCCATGTTGGGCCACCATACACAAGTACGTGTACCACACACACCTGAATGCTCCCAGTGCAGTTCCTTCAACATTTTCTGTCTGAAAACCGAAGGAATTATAACTCTGCCTCCCCATAAAATGCAGCCTTGCTCAATAGACAACCCAAATCTACGTGTATGATATGGCTTGAGACTTTCCTCAATTCCGCTGTCTAACCATCCGGTCTGTACAAACTGATACACTCTACTCAGAACTGGGTCTGTACTGGTAGCTTTCACTATATCAGTAGCTGTTATTGGGAATTTTTCACCTACAACATTTATGTGGTGTATTTTGCTCTCACTTGCTAGATCAGAATTCTCATGTGGTAAGCTTGAGAGTGCATCACAATTAGAATGATCTTCAGACTTTCTATACTGTATCTCATAATCACAAGCAGACAATATTAATACCCATCTTTGCGTACGAGCTGCTGTCAATGTTGGAATGGCTGATTTTGGAACCAGTATTGCCAACAATGGCTTGTGATCAGTAATTAATGTAAATTTTCGACCATATAAAAATTGGTGAAACTTTCTCCCTCCAAACACAATCGACAATGCCTCACGTTCAATTTGTGCATAATTTTCTCACTTTTGTTTAACCTACGGGACGCATATGCAATCGGTCTCTCTTGACCGTTATCCATGACATAGCTAATGACAGCTCCTACGCCATAACTACTAGCATCGCATGCTAGTCTAAGCTCATGCTTTGTATCATAATGTACTAACAATGCATCACTGGTAAGAGCAGTCTTACAAGCATTGTATGCTCTTTGGCATTCTGGTGTCCATTTCCACTGAACGCCTTTTTTTAACAAAACTCATGAAGTGGTGCTCATATAGTTGTCAATCCTGGCAGAAACGAATGATAATACTGAACCATACCAGGAAAGACCTTAGGTCCTGAACATTGTTTGGAACTGGTGCCTTTTTGATGGCATCAACCTTTTCATCAACAGGATGTAGCCCTCAGCATTTATCCTAAGTCCAAGGTATACAACCTCTGATTGCAGAAATTGCATTTATCAAGCTTGAGATGAATGTTATGATGATGTAAACCTCTCTAGAACCTGATCAAGGATATTTAGATTTTCTTTCCAGTTACTTCCACCAATCAGTATATCGTCCTGTTTACAGACACACTTGGGAATACCCTGCAAAATTTGATCCATTTGGCCTGAAACAATTTTGGCGCAGACTTAACACCATAAGGCAATTTTGTATATTTATACAATCCTCTATGAGTATTTATAGTCAAATACTCTTGACTTTCTTTATCAACACTTAACTGTGCATACGCATGAGACATATCAAGTTTTGTAAAAACTTTAGAACCAGTAAATTCGGTATACAAGTCTTGTGCAGTTGGAAGTGGATATTGCTCATCCTCGACAGCTTGGTTAATAGTTACTTTATAGTCTCCACATATTCTCACAGACTTATCTGCTTTTGGGACAACCACAATCGGACTGGCCCACTCAGATCTCTCTGTTTTGACAATTACACCATGTCTCTCAAGTTTGTCTAACTCTTTTTCAACTTGATCTTTGAGTGCATATGGAACTCGACGTGGCTTGATGAAAACTGGTTAGGCATCATCACGAATGATAATGTGCGCTTCAAACCCCTTCATGCCTTCATAACTGTCATCAAACAATGATTTATGTTTGACCAAAAACTCGTCAAGTTGCTCTTTTGCATTTTGGTAGGTGTAAGTCATAGTATTTCTTGCAGTGACACTGAAAATTTCACCCCAATCTAACTTGACTTTTTGTAACCAATTTCTACCCAAAAGTGTAGGTTTATGTCATGATTTGCTACTATCATGGGCAATGTCATCTTTTGACTTTGGTACGCCACATTACAGCTCATCTCACCAACAATGACGAGCATTTCACACGTATAAGTTTTCAGTTCCACCCTTGAGGGTGAAAGAGAGGCACATGTCTAAATTTCTCATTGTACACATTTTTGCTCATGATCGAGAAATCAGCAGCTGTATCTATCTGCATTAGACATGGTATCTTATTTACACACACTTCCACAGTGTAACCTTTCTCTCTTGTAGGTTTACCTGTGTTCATAGAGTACAATGAATATAAACCAGCATTGTTCTCATCATCACTGTTACCAGTACAATTTGTACTTTCCCTTTTGGTTTGCTTTTCTCATATATGTGGGATTTTACATGTTTCCCATTTGTATTTGCACGGCTACGACACACAGATGCAATGTGACCAATTTTCTCACATTTGTAACACTTAGATGTTTTAAATTTGCATGTATGTGGAGAATGATTGCCTCCGCATCTATAACACAGTATTTGTTCATTAGCCTTAGAGTTATTGACCCTTAAAGTTCCCAGCTTGCTGACGGTACAGCTTTCTTTGTCTGGGTTGCCACGTACATTACTGTGGCAGGACGAAATTCCCTAGTTTTCCTTTCTGCCATCTCCATCGCTGTTGCAATTTGGCAAGCACGGGTAAACGTAAGGTCAGCTGTGTTCAACAGCTTGTTTTGGATCCTCTCATCGATTAACCAACAGACGAATCTGTCTCTCAGTGCTTGGTTCAGAAAATCGCCATAGATGCAATGCAGCGAAGGTTTTTTCAAGGCAACAATATATTTGCTTATCGACTCACCCTCTCTCTGGTTGCGTGTACCAAAATGAAAACTCTCAGCTATCTCAAGTGGTGCTGGGTTATAATGGGTCTCAAGAGCTCGCACAATTTCATCAATTACTTGTCTTTTGGCTTTGAGGGCGACAGTAAATTCTCTAACGTGGAATACACTTCCGGTCTGATTTCTGTTGGGAAGATTGCTCGTTTTCTATCTCTAACAGTCTCATTATCGTCAGTGTGACCCTCACCTGGCTTTTCCACGATACCATTGGCAACAAAAAATATTTCCATCCATTCGACATACGAACTAAATGTCTCTCTCTCTGGCAAAAATTCGCCAAGTTTACCAATGAGGCCAGTCGCTCCTGCCATTTCTACGCAATGTAACCAGTTGCTGCTCACTCGTGTCGTCGTTGGGAAAATTCACCAAGACTTTCTCCAACGAAAAATCTAGTGTAACGTCCTGGAATTTCCTCGTGTTACTCACTACACGTAGAAAGTCCCAATCCTCGTCGCCAATGTAATGTATTGGGATATATTACTAGAGATTGGTTCATCCAAGAACTACTAGACAGACACGATGCTTTGGTAAACTGAATGTTCCCGGGGCTAGGAACTGTTTTATTGAACTGTACTGCGCATGCTCGCAGGCTCGTGCAAGAACTCAAAAGCAGAATACATCCAATTACATATTCAAAATACTACATTATCATTCTGAGAAGTGCCGTGCCGCTCTTCAAATAAATATCTCTCAATGCCGTGTTTCAAGGACGAGATAAAATGAGGCTCGCAGTCATTCCTGTTTCCCTTTTTGTATTGAGTGTAAAATACGGCCGAGTAATCATTCATAAGATGGTTGTTTGAGAGTTAGAGAGCTCTCGATCGTCATCGAACCCACATGAGATAAGTCATCGCATCTTCTTTACATCTCTTCCGGCCTCTGTGACAGTACTGACCCTTTGTCTCAGATTTGATGAAGATGGTCACGGAATCCTTGTCTTCCCCTGTGAAAATGGATTTCTTCATTCTTGTCTTTGCAAAATCATCGTTGGTATTAATGAACAAGAGACTAACATTTTTTTTGCGAGTACCCCCTGAAAACTCAGCATTATTTCGACAGCTTTCTCCCAGCTTCCTCCCAGGACTTTCAATCGATATCAGCTATACGCACACAACACTGTCCGAATCAGTTGTTTGATTTTTGCATGGAAATTCATCTGTGTTGGTAGCCAAATTACAGTCAATTGAACTTTTGATCTCAACACGCTAGATTTTAGTCACTGAAATTTTCGGTTGCAAGAAATCTGGTTTTTAGAGATCTCTCCGTTTCACCGATTTCAAATTGTGTGCAGGGGCCCTTATCGGTCTGACCTTGACACGGAATCATGTAAACGGGACCAGTGATGTCTTTCTTGGCAGTTTTGTCCTTGGGTGCAACCAGTAACTGGCGTAGTGTTTGAGTAGGTTTGAAACAAACCATTATGCCGTAGAAGTTGAAAGTCCGTTTCAGGGCCTCAGAAATACCCTTCACATACGGTAGAACAATCTGTCCTTTTAGTCCAGTCAAAATATGAAATGACCCACCACAAATTGCAACAGAATTATTTTTCCACAGAAAAACCCATAGAAAAACATATCAAGAGTCTTCCAAAATCCAAGGAGTGGAAAACTGCCTAATTTGCATTAATCCAAATGGCCGCCAGGGTATTATAGTTTCAATGCTTTTGGCCACTTAATGCCAAATATTGGTCCGATTTTGGTGTTTCTTTATTTCCGTGTACCTTGTACATTTTCATCATATTTTAGACATGTTCACATATATCTACATGTTCAGGGTGCAAATTTCACCATTATCATTGCGATAATCCCATTAGTGTTCACCAAACTATAACAAACTTGGTGCAGATTAAAATGATTAACTAGAGTGTTTATCAAATTCGTCACAAAGATAATGCTTATATTGTAAGTTTTGATTTAACTGTGGTCATCAACAATGTTTGTTGGCCAACAGTGATATACATTACAATTTGACATGGCATCCTTCTTGAGCTGCCAACAGTCTTCAGAATGATCCATTTATACAATTGTAAACAAAGTTCTTAGGGAGAGCTGAATTTGATATGCACAGAGCTGACATTTGTCTGCATTGACTTAGTAGACAGCTCAAATTATCAGTGTTGTCTGCTGCCAACAAACTACAGCTCAAGACAACCAAAACAGATCTGCAGTTGAGCTGCACAGAGCTGTGGCAGACTGAAATCAGAGCTGGAGCAGCTCAATACAGATCTGAAGGTTTAGTAAGGGAAGTCCCTTTTACATATAAGTTTCAGTATATAACAGTAGTTCATTTTGGCGTGTGTTCGTCGTTTTCCATTGTACTGAAGATTGCATGAAGGGTACAGGCCACTCACGCACTCTTCCAAACGATGATCTGAAGTAGTGAGCGCATTAATTTATTATGTGATGGTGTTCAACCTTGGCGGTTAATTCAAATCGCCTGGACGCCCAGGCGAGCATGAACATTGCTGTAAAGAGCAAGAAGGCGTTTTATATATCCTTTAAGCCATCTATGGTCACTATTTGGGTCTAATATTGATTTGACTGAGGAATTTTGCTATCGAAAAATTTGTAGAAAATGGCCGACTTTGTTCCTTTCAATATCGAAATGGTTATTGAACTGAAATCAATTAAAATATGTTTAAGTGATAATAGAGGATGAATTCACAACTTTGTCCTTGATCCTGTGTACTTTTTGAGAAATTCAAGTGTGCAATGGTGCAATCTGAGAGGTGTTTTCTAATTTGCATTTTTACTTTTGTAAAACTGTTAGAACACCCCAAGGGAGAGCACGAGAGGGGGTGTCTTCCCTCTCTCGCATCAAAACGTTTGACAAATTAATGAGTTGAATGGTGCAATTTGAGATTTTTTTCAATTGAGTAAAATTGAGTAACCACCTTCTTTCTCTTGACATTTTTAGCGAGCCCTTTGTTTCAATTTTGAGTGACGTCCATCAGAGTCCTCCGATCCCAGGCCATAAATAGTGACGGCTCCCTAATGATGCCCAATAACGTAAAGATTATTGTTACCAATCCTTCTTTCAGAGAATGCCTGTCTTCTTCCTTCAATGGCATAAATAGCCTCAGATACTCAATATTACTTCCCATTCCATGTTCTTTGTAGTTACATTCGCTTTGCCTTCAATGCTTCGTTCGTCAATTCAAATGACTTATCTGTAATATATTAGGATATATTACTAAAGATTGGTTCATCCAAGAACTACTAGACAGACACGATGCTTTGGTAAACTGAATGTTCCCGGGGCTAGGAACTGTTTTATTTAACTGTACTGCACATGCTCGCAGGCTCGTGCAAGAACTCAAAGCAGAATACATCCAATTACATATTCAAAATACTACACTGCTTTCCCCTAAAACATTTGGCTGTTCAGTAGTGTAATACAAAACCTCACAGATCAAGTCTGATGACGGGCTTTCTCACCCTTTGAGATCTCCTAACAGGTACACATTGAAATGGAGACTTCACAAGACTTGGACCGACTTGATCTGGTTTGTAACTCTGAATTATGCTTTCTGTCTGCTTTGATTTATCAGCAGCTGAACAAATAACACTTGTCTTTGTTTGTGTTACCTCTTGGTCAATGAACTCAGGTATAACAATTTCTGGTTCAACAACATCTGACACATCATCATGTGCTTTGATCAAATGATCTTTGAATGACCAATTTGCACAATGTAACTCCTTTGACCACATACTTTTACATTAGTACCAGGAATCCACTTTTCCAAATAGGAATTTGTTTTTTTTACGTACTCTTACTCTATCATACAACTAAAAAACCCTATCTTTTGTAGACTTATCATGCTAGAATTTCTGTTTCTCTTGTTTATGTTCAACAATTTGGCAAGATCTGGCTTTACCAAACTCAACCTTGTTCGCAATTGTCTTTTCATCATTAACTCAGCTGGTGATACACCCGTAACACTATGTGGTGTTGTACGATATCTCAACAAAAAATTTGCCAATTTGTGTTTTATAGACATACACTTGATACCTTGAAAAACCTGTTTGAACAATGCATTTTTTACTGTTTTCACTGATCTTTCAGCTGCACCATTTGACTGAGGATGGTAAGGAGGAACCAAAGTATGTTTAATACCATTTAACTCCATGAACCTCTTAAACTCAGTGGAAGTAAATTGTGGGCAATTGTCTGAAACGACTTCCCCAGGCAAACCATGGTCAGCAAAAATTAGGCGTAATTCATCAATTGTACGTTGACTCGTAGTGGAGGTCATATGCTTTGCCTCAATCCACTTTGAATGACTATCAACTAGTATTAGAAAGAAATCTGTACCCTTCTGACAAAAATCAATATGTACACGCTGAAATGGTCGTGTTGGCCACTTCCATGGTATTAAAGGAGCACTACATGGAGAATTTCTCACACTCTGACAAACAGTGAATTCATTCACCATTTCCTCTATTTGCTTATCCATGTTGGGCCACCATACACAAGTACGTGTACCACACACACACTGAATGCTCCCAGTGCAGTTCCTTCAACATTTTCTGTCTGAAAACCGAAGGAATTATAACTCTGCCTCCCCATAAAATGCAGCCTTGCTCAATAGACAACCCAAATCTACGTGTATGATATGGCTTGAGACTTTCCTCAATTCCGCTGTCTAACCATCCGGTCTGTACAAACTGATACACTCTACTCAGAACTGGGTCTGTACTGGTAGCTTTCACTATATCAGTAGCTGTTATTGGGAAATTTTCACCTACAACATTTATGTGGTGTATTTTGCTCTCACTTGCTAGATCAGAATTCTCATGTGGTAATCTTGAGAGTGCATCACAATTAGAATGATCTTCAGACTTTCTATACTGTATCTCATAATCACAAGCAGACAATATTAATACCCATCTTTGCGTACGAGCTGCTGTCAATGTTGGAATGGCTGATTTTGGAACCAGTATTGCCAACAATGGCTTGTGATCAGTAATTAATGTAAATTTTCGACCATATAAAAATTGGTGAAACTTTCTCCCTCCAAACACAATCGACAATGCCTCACGTTCAATTTGTGCATAATTTTTCTCACTTTTGTTTAACCTACGGGACGCATATGCAATCGGTCTCTCTTGACCGTTATCCATGACATAGCTAATGACAGCTCCTACGCCATAACTACTAGCATCGCATGCTAGTCTAAGCTCATGCTTTGTATCATAATGTACTAACAATGCATCACTGGTAAGAGCAGTCTTACAGCATTGTATGCTCTTTGGCATTCTGGTGTCCATTTCCACTGAACGCCTTTTTTTAACAACTCATGAAGTGGTGCTCATATAGTTGTCAATCCTGGCAGAAACGAATGATAATACTGAACCATACCAAGGAAAGACCTTAGGTCCTGAACATTGTTGGAACTGGTGCCTTTTTGATGGCATCAACCTTTTCATCAACAGGATGTAGCCCCTCAGCATTTATCCTAAGTCCAAGGTATACAACCTCTGATTGCAGAGAATTTGCATTTATCAAGCTTGAGATGAATGTTATGATGATGTAAACCTCTATAGAACCTGATCAGGATATTTAGATTTTCTTTCCAGTTACTTCCACCAATCAGTATATCGTCCTGTTTACAAACACACTTGGGAATACCCTGCAAAATTTGATCCATTTTGGCCTGAAACAATTTTGGCGCAGACTTAACACCATAAGGCAATTTTGTATATTTATACAATCCTTTATGAGTATTTATAGTCAAATACTCTTGACTTTCTTTATCAACACTTAACTGTGCATACGCATGAGACATATCAAGTTTTGTAAAAACTTTAGAACCAGTAAATTCGGTATACAAGTCTTGTGCAGTTGGAAGTGGATATTGCTCATCCTCGACAGCTTGGTTAATAGTTACTTTATAGTCTCCACATATTCTCACAGACTTATCTGCTTTTGGGACAACCACAATCGGACTGGCCCACTCAGATCTCTCTGTTTTGACAATTACACCATGTCTCTCAAGTTTGTCTAACTCTTTTTCAACTTGATCTTTGAGTGCATATGGAACTCGACGTGGCTTGATGAAAACTGGTTTGGCATCATCACGAATGATAATGTGCGCTTCAAACCCCTTCATGCCTTCATAACTGTCATCAAACAATGATTTATGTTTGACCAAAAACTCGTCAAGTTGCTCTTTTTTGCTATTTTGGTGTTATTTCATAGTATTTCTTGCAGTGACACTGAAAATTTCACCCCAATCTAACTTGACTTTTTGTAACCAATTTCTACCCAAAAGTGTAGGTTTATGTCATGATTTTACTATCATGGGCAATGTCATCTTTTGACTTTGGTACGCCACATTACAGCTCATCTCACCAACAATGACGAGCATTTCACACGTATAAGTTTTCAGTTCCACCCTTGAGGGTGAAAGAGAGGCACATGTCTAAATTTTCTCATTGTACACATTTTTGCTCATGATCGAGAAATCAGCAGCTGTATCTATCTGCATTAGACATGGTATCTTATTACACACACTTCCACAGTGAAACCTTCCTCTCTTGTAGGTTTACCTGTGTTCATAGAGTACAATGAATATAAACCAGCATTGTTCTCATCATCACTGTTACCAGTACAATTTTGTACTTTCCCTTTTGGTTTGCTTTTCTCATATATGTGGGATTTTACATGTTTCCCATTTGTATTTGTACGGCTACGACACACAGATGCAATGTGACCAATTTTCTCACATTTGTAACACTTAGATGTTTTAAATTTGCATGTATGTGGAGAATGATTGCCTCCGCATCTATAACACAGTATTTGTTCATTAGCCTTAGAGTTATTGACCCTTAAAGTTCCCAGCTTGCTGACGGTACAGCTGTCTTTGTCTGGGTTGCCACGTACATTACTGTGGCAGGACGAAATTCCCTAGTTTTCCTTTCTGCCATCTCCATCGCTGTTGCAATTTGGCAAGCACGGGTAAACGTAAGGTCAGCTGTGTTCAACAGCTTGTTTTGGATCCTCTCATCGATTAACCAACAGACGAATCTGTCTCTCAGTGCTTGGTTCAGAAAATCGCCATAGATGCAATGCAGCGAAGGTTTTTTCAAGGCAACAATATATTTGCTTATCGACTCACCCTCTCTCTGGTTGCGTGTACCAAAATGAAAACTCTCAGCTATCTCAAGTGGTGCTGGGTTATAATGGGTCTCAAGAGCTCGCACAATTCATCAATTTACTTGTCTTTTGGCTTTGAGGGCGACAGTAAATTCTCTAACGTGGAATACACTTCCGGTCTGATTTCTGTTGGGAAGATTGCTCGTTTTCTATCTCTAACAGTCTCATTATCGTCAGTGTGACCCTCACCTGGCTTTTCCACGATACCATTGGCAACAAAAAATATTTCCATCCATTCGACATACGAACTAAATGTCTCTCTCTGGCAAAAATTCGCCAAGTTTACCAATGAGGCCAGTCGCTCCTGCCATTTCTACGCAATGTAACCAGTTGCTGCTCACTCGTGTCGTCGTTGGGAAAATTCACCAAGACTTTCTCCAACGAAAAATCTAGTGTAACGTCCTGGAATTTCCTCGTGTTACTCACTACACGTAGAAGTCCCAATCCTCGTCGCCAATGTAATGTATTGGGATATATTACTAGAGATTGGTTCATCCAAGAACTACTAGACAGACACGATGCTTTGGTAAACTGAATGTTCCCGGGGCTAGGAACTGTTTTATTGAACTGTACTGCGCATGCTCGCAGGCTCGTGCAAGAACTCAAAAGCAGAATACATCCAATTACATATTCAAAATACTACATTATCATTCTGAGAAACGCCGTGCCGCTCTTCAAATAAATATTTCTCGATGCTGTTTCAAGGACGTGATTAAATAAGGCTCGCAGTCATTCCTGCCTCCCTTCTTTATATTGAATGTAAAATCGGCCGAGTATTTATAAGATGGTTGTCTGAGAGTTAATGAGCTCTCGATCGTCATCGAACCCACATGACATAAGTCACCGCATCTTCTTTACATCTCTTCCGGTCTCTGTGACAGTAATGACCTTTTGTTTGAGATTTGATGAAAATTGTATCGGAATCCATGTCTTCCTGTGCGATAATCGATTTCTTAGAACTTGTCTTTGCAAAATCATCGTTGGTATTAATGAACAAGAGACTAACATTTTTTTTGCGAGTACCCCCCTGAAAACTCAGCATTATTTCGACAGCTTTCTCCCAGCTTCCTCCCAGGACTTTCAATCGATATCAGCTATACGCACACAACACTGTCCGAATCAGTTGTTTGATTTTTGCATGGAAATTCATCTGTGTTGGTAGCCAAATTACAGTCAATTGAACTTTTGATCTCAACACGCTAGATTTTAGTCACTGAAATTTTCGGTTGCAAGAAATCTGGTTTTTAGAGATCTCTCCGTTTCACCGATTTCAAATTGTGTGCAGGGGCCCTTATCGGTCTGACCTTGACACGGAATCATGTAAACGGGACCAGTGATGTCTTTCTGGCAGTTTTGTCCTTGGGTGCAACCAGTAACTGGCGTAGTGTTTGAGTAGGTTTGAAACAAACCATTATGCCGTAGAAGTTGAAAGTCCGTTTCAGGGCCTCAGAAATACCCTTCACATACGGTAGAACAATCTGTCCTTTTAGTCCAGTCAAATATGAAATGACCCACCACAAATTGCAACAGAATTATTTTTCCACAGAAAAACCCATAGAAAAACATATCAAGAGTCTTCCAAAATCCAAGGAGTGGAAAACTGCCTAATTTGCATTAATCCAAATGGCCGCCAGGGTATTATGTTTCAATGCTTTTGGCCACTTAATGCCAAATATTGGTCCGTTTTGGTGTTTCTTTATTTCCGTGTACCTTGTACATTTTCATCATATTTTAGACATGTTCACATATATCTACATGTTCAGGGTGCAAATTTCACCATTATCATTGCGATAATCCCATTAGTGTTCACCAAACTATAACAAACTTGGTGCAGATTAAAAATGATTAACTAGAGTGTTTATCAAATTCGTCACAAAGATAATGCTTATATTGTAAGTTTTGATTTAACTGTGGTCATCAACAATGTTTGTTCGCCAACAGTGATATACATTACAATTTGACATGGCATCCTTCTTTGAGCTGCCAACAGTCTTCAGAATGATCCATTTATACAATTGTAAACAAAGTTCTTAGGGAGAGCTGAATTTGATATGCACAGAGCTGACATTTGTCTGCATTGACTTAGTAGACAGCTCAAATTATCAGTGTTGTCTGCTGCCAACAAACTACAGCTCAAGACAACCAAACAGATCTGCAGTTGAGCTGCACAGAGCTGTGGCAGACTGAAATCAGAGCTGGAGCAGCTCAATACAGATCTGAAGGTTTAGTAAGGGAAGTCCCTTTTACATATAGTTTCAGTATATAACAGTAGTTCATTTTGGCGTGTGTTCGTCGTTATCCATTGTACTGAAGATTGTATGAAGGTTACAGGCCGCTCACGCACTCTTCCAAACGATGATCTGAAGTAGTGTGCGCATTAATTTATTATGTGATGGGGTTCAACCATGGCGGTTAATTCAAATCGCCTGGACGCCCAGGCGAGCATTGAACATTGCTGTAAAGAGCAAGAAGGCGCTTTTATATATCCTTTAAGCCATCTATGGTCACTATTTGGGTCTAATATTGATTTGACTGAGGAATTTTGCTATCGAAAAATTTGTAGAAAATGGCCGACTTTGTCCCTTTCAATATCGAAATGGTTATTGAACTGAAATCAATTAAAATATGTTTAAGTGATAATAGAGGATGAATTCACAACTTTGTCCTTGATCCTGTGTACTTTTTGAGAAATTCAAGTGTGCAATGGTGCAATCTGAGAGGTGTTTCTAATTTGCATTTTTACTTTTGTAAAACTGTTAGAACACCCCAAGGGGAGAGCACGAGAGGGGGTGTCTTCCCTCTCTCGCATCAAAACGTTTGACAAATTAATGAGTTGAATGGTGCAATTTGAGATTTTTTTCAATTGAGTAAAATTGAGTAACCACCTTCTTTCTCTTGACATTTTTAGCGAGCCCTTTGTTTTCAATTTTTGAGTGACGTCCATCAGAGTCCTCCGATCCCAGGCCGTAAATAGTGACGGCTCCCTAATGATGCCCAATAACGTAAAGATTATTGTTACCAATCCTTCTTTCAGTGAATGCCTGTCTTCTTCCTTCAATGGCATAAATAGCCTCAGATACTCAATATTACTTCCCATTCCATGTTCTTTGTAGTTACATTCGCTTTGCCTTCAATGCTTCGTTCGTCAATTCAAATGACTTATCTGTAATATATTGGGATATATTACTAAAGATTGGTTCATCCAAGAACTACTAGACAGACACGATGCTTTGGTAAACTGAATGTTCCCGGGGCTAGGAACTGTTTTATTTAACTGTACTGCACATGCTCGCAGGCTCGTGCAAGAACTCAAAGCAGAATACATCCAATTACATATTCAAAATACTACACTGCTTTCCCCTAAAACATTGGCTGTTCAGTAGTGTAATTCAAAACCTCACAGATCAAGTCTGATGACGGGCTTTCTCACTCTTTGAGATCTCCTAACAGGTACACATTGAAATGGAGACTTCACAAGACTTGGACCGACTTGATCTGGTTTGTAACTCTGAATTATGCTTTCTGTCTGCTTTGATTTATCAGCAGCTGAACAAATAACACTTGTCTTTGTTTGTGTTACCTCTTGGTCAATGAACTCAGGTATAACAATTTCTGGTTCAACAACATCTGACACATCATCATGTGCTTTGATCAAATGATCTTTGAATGACCAATTTGCACAATGTAACTCCTTTGACCACATACTTTTACATTAGTACCAGGAATCCACTTTTCCAAATAGGAATTTGTTTTTGTTTACGTACTCTTACTGTATCATACAACTAAAAAACCCTATCTTTTGTAGACTTATCATGCTAGAATTTCTGTTTCTCTTGTTTATGTTCAACAAATTTGGCAAGATCTGGCTTTACCAAACTCAACCTTGTTCGCAATTGTCTTTTCATCATTAACTCAGCTGGTGATACACCCGTAACACTATGTGGTGTTGTACGATATCTCAACAAAAAATTTGCCAATTTGTGTTTTATAGACATACACTTAATACCTTGAAAAACCTGTTTGAACAATGCATTTTTTACTGTTTTCACTGATCTTTCAGCTGCACCATTTGACTGAGGATGGTAAGGAGGAACCAAAGTATGTTTAATACCATTTAACTCCATGAACCTCTTAAACTCAGCGGAAGTAAATTGTGGGCAACTGTCTGAAACGACTTCCCCAGGCAAACCATGGTCAGCAAAAATTAGGCGTAATTCATCAATTGTACGTTGACTCGTAGTGGAGGTCATATGCTTTGCCTCAATCCACTTTGAATAGGGTGGCCAAAGTTAAGCTAAAATGTTGCGACATTATACGCAACTCACGCACACTGAAAGTGAAATTTGATTTTTCGTGAAATTTTAAACGCCATTTTTTCTTAAAATAAGTAGCTCAGTTACTAAAAAATGGATATTTCCAATTAAAATCGATGTATGAGGCAGGTTTCATTAAAAAACTGAAGAAAAAACGATAGAAAAATAGTGTTTTTCCTCTCCAAAAATGCCACTTTGTACTGACCGGCCACAGCGCTCGAGCGGTCGCCGCTCATGGCACGCACTTCTGAATCCAGTCAATACCTATTTCGCAACGGAACTGCTTTCGGGCCCTGTGCACGCTGTCATAGAACTGTGAAACTTGGCCAGGAAGTGGCAGACCATCCCATTTACATGTAGTGGTGAGTTTTTGTTATATTCTGGGAATTTTAGCCAGCAAACACGAGGTAAAGTGAGTACGGTAAATTCGGTGTAGATTTTTCCCATTTAGATACATATTTTTGCCATAAAACTTGTAGCATGCTCTTTTTAAACATCATTCCAACATTTCTGTGAAATATGACGAAAATCTGTCCACGAGCACAAGTACGAATCATAAAAACAAAATCGTGTTCATTCATAGACCTCAGTACAGTGTGACTCAAGATGGCGGCGGAAGGCAGTCACACTGACACACCATTGACAGCCTGCCTGAGGCTGAAGTTAGGGACAGCTATTTCTTACAATTTCATGGCTGAAAATGAACTGCATTTAAAGACAATTGGCAGTTTAAATTGATTTGTTGGAATTGAGTGTTATTATATAACATTGTGACAAAATTTCATTGTATTGTGAGCTCTAGTTTTTAAGTTATGTGAATTCAAAATTCATAAAACATAAAAATCCATCCGTTTTTCTATGGTACGTGCAGTGCCGCCGCAATTTTGACTAAGTCAGACAAAATTTTTCAATTTTCAACACTCACAGTTTCAAAATCCAAGACTGTGCATCAGTCAAATCTTGATTTTTCCGTAATATTGGGTAAATCTGTGCACAAGACACATAGTTTAATGATTCCATGTGAAGTAAATAAAAAATTATGGTTGCCAAACTTGAAGGAATCGGCATTCATTGAAATAATTTTAAAATTTGCCGAAAATTGTCCGCGAAAAAATGGCATTTTTATTGCTTTAAAAATTCATAACTTTTGATTGGATACAGCTATTTGCATAATTTTTTTTTTATTTTTCTTCTTTTACCCCATTCTTGCTAAAAATTCATTTAAACTGTGTGTATAAACAAGAGAAAAAAATGGCTTGGCCACCCTACTTTGAATGACTATCAACTAGTATTAGAAAGAAATCTGTACCCTTCTGACAAAAATCAATATGTACACGCTGAAATGGTCGTGTTGGCCACTTCCATGGTATTAAAGGAGCACTACATGGAGAATTTCTCACACTCTGACAAACAGCGAATTCATTCACCATTTCCTCTATTTGCTTATCCATGTTGGGCCACCATACACAAGTATGTGTACCACACACACCTGAATGCTCCCAGTGCAGTTCCTTCAACATTTTCTGTCTGAAAACCGAAGGAATTATAACTCTGCCTCCCCATAAAATGCAGCCTTGCTCAATAGACAACCCAAATCTACGTGTATGATATGGCTTGAGACTTTCCTCAATTCCGCTGTCTAACCATCCGGTCTGTACAAACTGATACACTCTACTCAGAACTGGGTCTGTACTGGTAGCTTTCACTATATCAGTAGCTGTTATTGGGAAATTTTCACCTACAACATTTATGTGGTGTATTTTGCTCTCACTTGCTAGATCAGAATTCTCATGTGGTAAGCTTGAGAGTGCATCACAATTAGAATGATCTTCAGACTTTCTATACTGTATCTCATAATCACAAGCAGACAATATTAATGCCCATCTTTGCGTACGAGCTGCTGTCAATGTTGGAATGGCTGATTTTGGAACCAGTATTGCCAACAATGGCTTGTGATCAGTAATTAATGTAAATTTTCGACCATATAAAAATTGGTGAAACTTTCTCCCTCCAAACACAATCGACTATGCCTCACGTTCAATTTGTGCATAATTTTTCTCACTTTTGTTTAACCTACGGGACGCATATGCAATCGGTCTCTCTTGACCGTTATCCATGACATAGCTAATGACAGCTTCTACGCCATAACTACTAGCATCGCATGCTAGTCTAAGCTCATGCTTTGTATCATAATGTACTAACAATGCATCACTGGTAAGAGCAGTCTTACAAGCATTGTATGCTCTTTGGCATTCTGGTGTCCATTTCCACTGAACGCCTTTTTTTAACAACTCATGAAGTGGTGCTCATATAGTTGTCAATCCTGGCAGAAACGAATGATAATACTGAACCATACCAAGGAAAGACCTTAGGTCCTGAACATTGTTTGGAACTGGTGCCTTTTTGATGGCATCAACCTTTTCATCAACAGGAGTAGCCCCTCAGCATTTATCCTAAGTCCAAGGTATACAACCTCTGATTGCAGAAATTTGCATTTATCAAGCTTGAGATGAATGTTATGATGATGTAAACCTCTATAGAACCTGATCAAGGATTTAGATTTTCTTTCCAGTTACTTCCACCAATCAGTATATCGTCCTGTTTACAGACACACTTGGGAATACCCTGCAAAATTTGATCCATTTTGGCCTGAAACAATTTTGGCGCAGACTTAACACCATAAGGCAATTTTGTATATTTATACAATCCTCTATGAGTATTTATAGTCAAATACTCTTGACTTTCTTTATCAACACTTAACTGTGCATACGCATGAGACATATCAAGTTTTGTAAAAACTTTAGAACCAGTAATTCGGTATACAAGTCTTGTGCAGTTGGAAGTGGATATTGCTCATCCTCGACAGCTTGGTTAATAGTTACTTTATAGTCTCCACATATTCTCACAGACTAATCTGCTTTTGGGACAACCACAATCGGACTGGCCCACTCAGATCTCTCTGTTTGACAATTACACCATGTCTCTCAAGTTTGTCTAACTCTTTTTCAACTTGATCTTTGAGTGCATATGGAACTCGACGTGGCTTGATGAAAACTGGTTAGGCATCATCACGAATGATAATGTGCGCTTCAAACCCCTTCATGCCTTCATAACTGTCATCAAACAATGATTTATGTTTGACCAAAAACTCGTCAAGTTGCTCTTTTGCATTTTGGTAGGTGTAAGTCATAGTATTTCTTGCAGTGACACTGAAAATTTCACCCCAATCTAACTTGACTTTTTGTAACCAATTTCTACCCAAAGTGTAGGTTTATGTCATGATTTGCTACTATCATGGGCAATGTCATCTTTTGACTTTGGTACGCCACATTACAGCTCATCTCACCAACATGACGAGCATTTCACACGTATAAGTTTTCAGTTCCACCCTTGAGGGTGAAAGAGACACATGTCTAAATTTCTCATTGTACACATTTTTGCTCATGATCGAGAAATCAGCAGCTGTATCTATCTGCATTAGACATGGTATCTTATTTACACACACTTCCACAGTGTAACCTTTCTCTCTTGTAGGTTTACCTGTGTTCATAGAGTACAATGAATATAAACCAGCATTGTTCTCATCATCACTGTTACCTGTACAATTTTGTACTTTCCCTTTTGGTTTGCTTTTCTCATATATGTGGGATTTTACATGTTTCCCATTTGTATTTGCACGGCTACGACACACAGATGCAATGTGACCAATTTTCTCACATTTGTAACACTTAGATGTTTTAAATTTGCATGTATGTGGAGAATGATTGCCTCCGCATCTATAACACAGTATTTGTTCATTAGCCTTAGAGTTATTGACCCTTAAAGTTCCCAGCTTGCTGACGGTACAGCTGTCTTTGTCTGGGTTGCCACGTACATTACTGTGGCAGGACGAAATTCCCTAGTTTTCCTTTCTGCCATCTCCATCGCTGTTGCAATTTGGCAAGCACGGGTAAACGTAAGGTCAGCTGTGTTCAACAGCTTGTTTTGGATCCTCTCATCGATTAACCAACAGACGAATCTGTCTCTCAGTGCTTGGTTCAGAAAATCGCCATAGATGCAATGCAGCGAAGGTTTTTTCAAGGCAACAATATATTTGCTTATCGACTCACCCTCTCTCTGGTTGCGTGTACCAAAATGAAAACTCTCAGCTATCTCAAGTGGTGCTGGGTTATAATGGGTCTCAAGAGCTCGCACAATTTCATCAATTTACTTGTCTTTTGGCTTTGAGGGCGACAGTAAATTCTCTAACGTGGAATACACTTCCGGTCTGATTTCTGTTGTGAAGATTGCTCGTTTCTATCTCTAACAGTCTCATTATCGTCAGTGTGACCCTCACCTGGCTTTTCCACGATACCATTGGCAACAAAAAATATTTCCATCCATTCGACATACGAACTAAATGTCTCTCTCTCTGGCAAAAATTCGCCAAGTTTACCAATGAGGCCATCGCTCCTGCCATTTCTACGCAATGTAACCAGTTGCTGCTCACTCGTGTCGTCGTTGGGAAAATTCACCAAGACTTTCTCCAACGAAAAATCTAGTGTAACGTCCTGGAATTTCCTCGTGTTACTCACTACACGTAGAAAGTCCCAATCCTCGTCGCCAATGTAATGTATTGGGATATATTACTAGAGATTGGTTCATCCAAGAACTACTAGACAGACACGATGCTTTGGTAAACTGAATGTTCCCGGGGCTAGGAACTGTTTTATTGAACTGTACTGCGCATGCTCGCAGGCTCGTGCAAGAACTCAAAAGCAGAATACATCCAATTACATATTCAAAATACTACATTATCATCTGAGAAGTGCCGTGCCGCTCTTCAAATAAATATCTCTCAATGCCGTGTTTCAAGGACGAGATAAAATGAGGCTCGCAGTCATTCCTGTTTCCCTTCTTTGTATTGAGTGTAAAATACGGCCGAGTAATCATTCAAAGATGGTTGTTTGAGAGTTAGAGAGCTCTCGATCGTCATCGAACCCACATGAGATAAGTCATCGCATCTTCTTTACATCTCTTCCGGCCTCTGTGACAGTACTGACCCTTTGTCTCAGATTTGATGAAGATGGTCACGGAATCCTTGTCTTCCCCTGTGAAAATGGATTTCTTCATTCTTGTCTTTGCAAAATCATCGTTGGTATTAATGAACAAGAGACTAACATTTTTTTGCGAGTACCCCCTGAAAACTCAGCATTATTTCGACAGCTTTCTCCCAGCTTCCTCCCAGGACTTTCAATCGATATCAGCTATACGCACACAACACTGTCCGAATCAGTTTTTGATTTTTGCATGGAAATTCATCTGTGTTGGTAGCCAAATTACAGTCAATTGAACTTTTGATCTCAACACGCTAGATTTTAGTCACTGAAATTTTCGGTTGCAAGAAATCTGGTTTTTAGAGATCTCTCTGTTTCACAGAAGTAAAAGTGTGTGCAGGAGCCCTTATCGGTCTGACCTTGACACGGAATTATGTAAACAGGACCAGTGATGTCTTTCTTGGCAGTTTTGTCCTTGGGTGCAACCAGTAACTGGCGTAGTGTTTGAGTAGGTTTGAAACAAACCATTATGCCGTAGGAGTTGAAAGTCCGTTTCAGGGCCTCAGAAATACCCTTCACATACGGTAGAACAATCTGTCCTTTTAGTCCAGTCAAAATATGAAATGACCCACCACAAATTGCAACAGAATTATTTTTCCACAGAAAAACCCATAGAAAAACATATCAAGAGTCTTCCAAAATCCAAGGAGTGGAAAACTGCCTAATTTGCATTAATCCAAAATGGCCGCCAGGGTATTATAGTTTCAATGCTTTTGGCCACTTAATGCCAAATATTGGTCCGATTTTGGTGTTTCTTTATTTCCGTGTACCTTGTACATTTTCATCATATTTTAGACATGTTTACAGTAATTCCATTATTTTTATTTACAAAACAGGAACATAAGTCTGAATTTTATGGTGAAGCAATGGTATTCTCACAAACTATGTCTTCTAATCAAAACTTGTTTCATGATTTTATAAGGTGCAAATGTCTGAAATTTTAAATAAATAAATAAATAAATAAATACACAGGAGTGGAACGAAGACTAATTTGCATAAATTCAAAATGGCCGCCTGGTATTATGGAATCAACACTATATGACCACATATTGCGCGATATCAGTCCGATTTAGACAATGTTTTTTTTTTTCTTATAAATTGTACATTCTCTTCTAATTTCCAACATTTTTAGGGCATTTCCAATTGTAGTTATAATAAAACAGGCAACAAGTCTGAATTTCACGGAAAACAATGGTACACAAACACACTTCACCTTCCAATCAATACTTGTCTAATTTTGCAAGATGCTAACGTATAAGGTGAGAAATATATAAATAAAAATAAAGCAATCTCAGTATAACTAATACAGAATATGTATCCATTTTGTTTTCGGTTGGTAATTTGCCAATAACCTATTCCTTATTTCACATTAAAGCCACCGGCTGAACTTACGCAATGTTTAGAACATTCTTCCTATAAAAAGTGGGCAGTTTATTCATATCAAACACAGCTACAGTAACCTGGTTTGAAGTCTAGTTATATCTAGTGTGGTGATATTGTGTTACCAGGGTACACTGTGGTCATCACAGTTGTGAAACTCAACATGCCCTGTTCAATACTCGCTGGTAATTTAAAATTACCAGTTTCTCAAATGCTGTTTATTTTACGCCAAATTGTAGATAAACAGCAGCGCCTGAATTGACAGGGTGTGCCAGCGCTGGAGATCCGAGCCAAGGGAGATGGGGTTTAAAGTCTCCTGGAAGGTGTACAGATCACACGGGAATTAAATAGTATTGGTAGTAAAGGGAAAGCAACTCCACACATCGTTCATATTTGGGTTGTTTGCGTTTTGTGTATGATATTGTGTATAATATAAGTGTATATCATGTTTGGCTGTTTTATGTAAAATGTTGCTTAGCCATGGCGAGACATACCTGTAATCTACGTGTCTGGTGTTAATCAGCACTGAAACGGAGAGATTGCTGTGACCTGCGATCCTTTGCCGATATGTTTTGAAAACAGAGTTTTCTTCATCAGTCGCTAAAAATTCATTTTGATTGGGGAGACATGTTCAATGGTTGATTGTTTTTATTTGGTAATATATTGTTCCACTTACGTTTGTTGTCCAAGTAGGGAAGCTAGAAGTCTACTGTTTGATCCCGTTGTGTTTGTGCAGGTTCGTGTGAACCTGAGTTTGAGCTATTGTAGTTTTTGTGAAGTCTGGCGCTTATAAATGTGTCGCCTATATTTCTGTTCCTTCTATATGCGATTATTGGTTGGTTTTGGAACAGTTTTTTTAGTGTTTCGTCTTTTTCAAGTTCACTCCAGTTTTCTGTCAGGGCTTGCTTGATTTTTGTTGTTTCTATGTACGGGCTATATGTTGTTATGAAGACTATTGTATTGTTGGTGGCGTTATATCTTCTTTTTGTTGTTCAAGTAATCTTTTTCTGTTTTTATAATCTGTCTCTCTGATAATGCATTCTATTTCATTTTTTTGTATTGTCAGTCTTGTAATTTTTCACTAAATTGTGTGACTTTCTGTGTAAAATCGGTTTCGTTGTTACATGTTCTGATGTATCGTAATGTTTCACCTTTGATCAGACCTTTGAATGTTGCTGCCGGATGGCATGAGTTTCTTTGTAAGAATTGATATGTATCTGTTGGCTTTGTGTGTGTCTTGATGTCGAGAATATTATCTTTGTTGTATCGACGACCTTTGTAGATAGTCAGGTCTAAATATGTGATTTCTTGAGGGGAGCTTTCAAACGAAAATTTGAAAGTAGTATGCATTGTGTTGATGTTTGATATGAATTCATTGAGTTCGTGTTGTGTTCCGATGAAAATCAGAAAAACGTTGTCCCTGAACCTCAGCCAGGTCGGTATTTGTTGTTTGTGTTTCTGTATTATTCTCGTTTCTGTCTCGGGAAACGTAATATCTGCTATTACTGGAGAAGACGGGGAGCCCATCGAGCATCCCCATATTTACCGGTAGATTCATTGTTGAATTCAAATGTGTTGTTTTTTAAGATTATTTCTAGCAGAGCTATCATGTATTTCGTCTTGATTATGTAATCGTCTGATGATCTTTCCTGATTTAATGCTCTGCCGACTGATTCCATTGCGTTAACATGTGGTGTATTCATCTATATGGGAATAACATCCAGTGTCACTAGTGTCGCTTTCGCCGGATCTTTGATTGTCTCAATTTTCCGTATAAAGTCTGTTTTCCGTATAAAGTCTGTTGTCTTTGATGTATGTTGGTTGTTTCTTGACGATTTGTTTGAGAAAATGGTCAATGAATTCTGATATGTGAAATGTTGGACTGGAGCATTCACTTATGATTGGTCGTCCTACGAACATTGCTCCTGGTGGTGGCATTTTGTGTATTTTTGGTAGAAGGTACCAAAGTGGTGTTCTTATTTTTCTAGTGACTGAATTCAAATATTCATATGTGTGATGGTCAATGTGTTTTTCTTTGTACATTTCTGTAATGAGATTGTGTATGTCTTCTATTGTGTTTTTTGTGTCATCTGTTGCCAATTTTGTGTAGTATTGTTGATCGTTAAGTTGACATTGGCATTCTCTTATGTAATCATCAGTGTTTAAAATTGTTGTCCCCCGTCCTTTATCAAACGGTTTGATGGTTATCTTCTTGTTTTTATAGCGTTTTCAACGCTATTTGTTCTGCACGTGTCATGTTGTTTTCTGTGTTTCGAATAGGTGTGTTAATAGACATCAAATCAGGTCCAATAATCGTTATCATTCAAGGTAACTATGAAATTTACCTGGTCCAAGGAACATATCGATGATGACAAAGGCAATTGGGTCATCTTGAACCACAAAATAGTGGTGGTACCAGGTGTCCGGAATGGGTAAGCGTACCCTGCCAGCTAGCCAATTTTGTCGCTTTCAAATAATTTTTTAGTTTTGTGTTCTCGGTTGTATGTGGGATCCATTTCGAGTTCATTTTGAATGCGTGTTGTACGGTCTTTTTGTGTCTCATGATATCGGAGTCTCATTTTTCCGAATCTATTTTTTTAAGTCCCCCAACAGGTGGATTCTGTTAGGACGATTTGGTGTGGGAATGAATTTTAAGCCTTTGCTATCTAAGTACGTTGAGTTCAATGTTGGTGAGTTTGTGTGTCGATAGATTCTTAATGAATCTGAGTTTGTTGTTTGAGACAGTGCACAATTTTGTTCAATTGCGACGTTTCATTATTTTTGTCATACTATGATTCCTGTTACTGTGCTTCCTTTTTTAGCTTTGAACTTGGTCATACTAAGACACAATACAAAGCTGTCTCCGGCAATTCTGTCTCTCTCTAACTCGAACCAATCTCCAAGTGTGTACCCCAGCGCCCAAGTACAATGTAACGTAGTGTCACAGCAATCTCTCTGCTCCAATGCCGATAAACAAAGACACGTAGATTCGGGTACGTCTCGCCATGGCTATTAGCAACATTTTACATAGCCAGCGAAACATGTTATAAACTTATATTATACACAATGTCATACACAAAACGCAAACAACCCAAATATGAACGATGTGTGGAGTTGCTTTCCCTTTACTACCAAAGACGAAGCAAAAACTGATGAATAATTTTGTCTTTCTTGTCTCTCTTTCTTTTTTTATTATTTATTTAATTATTTATTTATTTATTTGTTTTATATTTATTTATATATGTATTTATTTATATATTTATTTCACATTACAGACATTTGTACCGTATAAAATGAACCAAATATTGATTACAAGACATAGTGTGTGAGAATACTGTTTTACCGTGAATACAGACTTATGTTCCTATTTTGTAAATAATAGCGAGCGCAGCGAGAGCGGCCGAAGGCCGCTCGCGCAGCGAGCATTAAGACTAACGTGTGTACAAGAAATTTAGAATGGAATCTATATATACCTACGAGTTTTGAAAAGAGAGCACTTCCATGGAGGCGGCAATTTGGAATACTTTTACACGGATTGCGTGAAATTTAAGATATAATCTACCACAAATCCTCCTCGACAATGTGTATTTCCGACAAAAGAATCTCTCTATTCCAACGAAAGTGTGAAATTTGGTTCAAAATGACTATTTTCGATCACTTTTGAAAGCCCGGATTGGTCATCACTAGGCGCCGCCATTTTGAAACAAGCCAACTCTCGCGAGAACGAACGGTCAACTCACGTGAGAATTAAAACAGTGTGCTGAGACAACCGCCGACGGGAATAGTACGTGTTTTACATTGACCGCCTCTGTTCCCATCCCTGTTACAATAAACTGTTCTAAAACTGGTAAATTATAAAATTATAAAATAATTATAAAATTTACCATTTTAAATAATTTTCGTTAGTGAACTTGGCATTTCCGAGTTAAATTGCTATAATAATCTATAAATGTTATTCTAGAAAACAATCGACAGCAATTCAACTCAATGGCCAAAATATGCGTCAGGCATCAACATCAATGACGATATACCCTACGCTGCGCTCGCTCTCAGGTCAGACCTGTTACATATTAACGATGGAATTATCGTAAACATGCCTAAATATGAAGGGAATGTACAAGGTACAGTGGATTTAAAAAAAAATATCAAAATCGGACCAATATTGGACAGTAAGTGGCCAAAAGCGTTAACCTATGATACCAGAGTGGCCATTTTGGATTTTGCAAATTAGGCTGTTTTCCACGCCTTGGATTTCGGAAGACTTTTGATATGTTTTTATATGGGTTTTTCTGAGATGAATGGTGAAAAAATAAATTCTGTTGCAATTTGTGTGGATTACCCCCTTTTTTTGGCATAAATGACTGGACTATTTGCGAACGAAGTCTTTTCGTGCTTTTAAGGTGGTCGCTTTTTGGTTTACTCTGTTTACTGATACGATTGAACGTCCATGATGGATACCCACATTTCGCGAGAGCCTGCGTAATGTGTTGCTTTTCTTCTACACAATCAGTCGTATTGGTGAAACGGAGAGATCTCTAAAAGCCAGATTTCTTGAACACCGGCGTCCCAGCTCTACAACATCGGAAGTTCCCCAACATATTAATCACCAGACCAATTTGTGAACATTGAAAATGTAGAAATTCTTGATAGGGATCCCCGATACTTTGAAAGGGTGTTCAAGGAGGCGATATATATCCGACTTAACCAGCCATCCCTTAATAGAGACAGTGGAAGGTATAAATTATCAAAAGTCTATGACCCGATTTTGATGTCACGTGTCCGAAAGGTCACGACATTTAGATCAGGTTATTCTGCTGACGAAGGTTGTAGTGCTGCAACCGAAAATTCCAGTGACTAAAATCTAGCGTGTTGAGATCAAAAGTTCATTGACTGTAATCGCTTGATTGTTTTTAAGTTAAGAGTGAACAAACAGCAACACAACTAATAACCAGAGTGAAGGTCGGTCACAAATGCGGTTGCTCATATTTAGGCAAAGAAGGCAGAAATGTGGAAGGCGCTCTTTGCCATTCGCATTGCACGAAATAAGATGACAGGAAGAAGAAGCATGATGCTACTTAAAATGCTGCTGACTTTCACCGTGACAGATGTAGCATTTTCAAATCTTCATAAAGACGCTATTAGTGCAAGATACGGGGCATATTTATATATAATCCCGTGGTATTTTTCTCTGTTTGACCTCATCGTATATGAGTATTTTTCACGGAGCCGTACAACTTCGAACAGAAGGCGAAAAGTTGTGCGGCTCCGTGCACAACTTCTTATTTTTCTTTTACGTAGATCGATCAAAATTATCGTAACAAATTGCATGAACTTAGTCACGATTTGTGTTTTATTTTCGCGGATTACTTCATTTAAAGAGTAAAGCGGCCCGTCACCCAGGAGATACTTTCATTCATAAATCCGTCAAGCTGAAATTTGATACATCGGATGGTATCTCTACAGGGTCTCACGAGCAATATTCGTTTATAAGTTATGAATGTGATCAATAAATGTCTTGTATTAAACTATTTTTTTCATCATATAAGCCTTACCTATGTCTATTGTGTGCCTATTACTTAACCAAAGCTATCTGAGTATAGTATTTCAAAGAAAACAGTCTATATCTGTCAATTGCCCTCCCTAATACCCTTCATTAATTTGTTCTGTCGATCACTGACGCGGGGGCTTATCGCCTTGACCAAATACCTCGTTAGCAGCTCATAAGGTAGTAGACGGAAAGGGCTGAAACTCAGGGTCCGTAGCAAGAGGATGGAAGTAAAGTACCTAGACACATAATTTATGCATGTATGCATAGATAAACGGAATAAACAACGTATACTATTAGGTATGCATCTATGCGTGAACGCCATTACGTAATCTTGAAAGTAGTGTCCGCTTTGAATTTTCATGTAAAGTCATGGATGCGAACATATTGAAGTCGGGAGAAATATTTTGTCCCCTGATGTCTTATAAAATAAGGCCAAATGAAGTACTTTTCTTATTATTGTGAGAGAAAATAATTGATTATGAAGCGTACAGGTTGCTATGTACCTCCAAGACTAGACTGGCCCTGGTCGTTTGGAATTTCTCGGGCATACGCTGTACCATGGCTTTCCAAACTCCACAATTTATGCGACCTGTACGTGTTGCTTCTATCTCGCGACAACTTCACAACTAACGCGACAGTCTGCCGAAGTTTATTACTGCAATCTAGCTATTGTGTCTTGATATCTAAATGCCTCAGACGCGTCAGACTTAGGCAAGTGTAGCTACCACCTTTCTCTGTGCGTCGGTCATTATACAAACCATAGAGGTCCCCCCTTTCATTCTACCTCCATGTATACAGACCATGGTCCCGCCGTGTTTGTGGCTTAGTAGCGTTGTAGTTGTGTCTACCAAATGAAAGCCTGGGAAATTTGAACAAACTTAATGTGATGTGTCTGTGTGTGTAGTGTGTGTGGACACAGGGACAGACACTGTTGTAGACTTGATGTCTACACTAGAACTGATTACTTTATTGTCTAATAGTAAAGACTGTAACATATCACGTCATGGATGCTTAATCCTTGGAATGTGATTGTCAAGTCGGTATATTGACTCAAGGATGTTTACTTGATAGAAGTGAGCAGATGTGAGATAGTGTCCCTTACAAAAAAGTCCTATTGGACTCCAATAGGAATCAGTCTGATAGGATTGTCCAATAGTATTTTGAGACAATATCCTATGAGACAGTCCCATAGTAGTCCAATAGGAATGCGACACCTGTCCTATGAGACAGTCCCACAGTAGTCCAATAGGAATGCGACACCTGTCCTATGAGACAGTCCCATGGTAGTCCAATAGGAATGCGACACCTGTCCTATGAGACTGTCCCATGGTAGTCCAATAGGAATGCGACACCTGTCCTACGAGACTGTCCAATAGTAGTCCAATAGGATCATTAGACATGTCCTATTAGACAGTCCCATGGTAGTCTAATAATAATATGTCCTATTAGACAGTCCTATGGTAAACCAATTGGAACATTAGAACGTTCCATTGAACTCAGTGTGTACATGTGTAGACATTGTTATTGTTGAGAAATGAATTCTGGTCTGGACTAGAATTAAAATGTAAACAATAACAATTTGCATTTTACACATAAAGACACTAAGAAGACAAGCTATATAGCGGGTATTTCAACGTTCATTAGGGAGCAAAGAAGAACTTGCAATGGATATACTTTTGAACAAAGAAACTTTATTTCTATAATCAGAAAGAATGACAGGAAATTGAAGAGAAGTATAAAATATTATACAAAGCTGTGTGTAACAATTATCTAATTTAACTATTATAGCTGAGACTACAGAAGCATATTACACATACAAATTAAGTTCTGCCTACATGAAATTTTTGAGTAGCAGCTTTATATGGCTCTTGTTTTAAGTGATAAGTTCATTTGATGCTGCTATGTAATGTATCCAAAAGTTATGACACAAAACATTCAATTTTCAGTATCATAATTTTAATAATTCAATAGCCAAATGAGCTCTATCAGCATAGAAACAATTCAGGTTTCATGATGGCAATACATGAGCAGAAATCATTGAGATATCAACTTCCTGTTTGTTATGTAACAGGGGGTCCAACCCAATCGTTCCATTGCTCCTTTGTCTCACATTAATATCAATGCATTTTGGACCATACCGGTATGTATCCAATCATTAACTACATTACTACCTTAGCTTTAAACTTCACTCCTGTTTATATTCTTTGTGTGGACTGAAATGCCATAGTCAACAAGCTAGAAGTCACACAATGGGCATACACTGATCATGAGCAGGCAAGTAGACAAAGGACTATTGTAAACCCGGCTATTTCCGCAACTATTCAGTCTTCAAAAGGAAAACACTGACATATAATAATCTGTCCTACCTAACTTTGCTGTACTACAGTGATATAAAAGCTGTACAACACCCTGTTATGCTGCCACACAGTCATTTTTCAGAGCTACAACTGCCTTTTGTCTGTTCTGCAGCGGCCATCTTGTTTTGATGATGCTAGCCCATAATGCACTGCAGCTGCCCAAATGCATTCTGGGCTTAAGTTTTCCAATAGGACAGTCTAATAGGACTTTAGAAAGGTGTACAAAATATGTGTTGATCAGACATAGATAAGATAATGTGGTGATATTGATTCTCATTTATGAATTTGAAGTGCTGGTAGTTGTAATAGTCCTAAGTCTGTGGAAACTCAATGATATTGTAAGTGTGCGTTACTTATATGTATGTATGAGCCAGCATGTAAACTTAATTGCTAGGCCTATTAGTGATTTATTTTATTGATTTAAGTGTTTATTTATTTATTTATGTATTTTGCTTGCTTGTATATTTTTTTTCATTTAATTTTAGAAATAGCAAAATGTGACATTTTTACAAACCATGTTTCCTTCAGTACCAGTCCAAAGATTAATTGCAAATTAATTTGCAAAATATTTTGCTCTCAGAGAATGGAAGAATAATTTTGTCAGAGCAACGGCAAAAGCTAATGATTCTGACAGAATTGAATAATCCTATTTGAATGTCATTTACAAAGGATTGTCCTGTAGGACATTCAGGAATTGTTCCCATAGGACAAGCATGGTCCCACAAAGTTCCTATTGGAATTTCATTTACAATGGGATTGTCCAATAGGACTTACAATCATATTCCTATAGGACAAGCCTGGTCCTAAACCATTCCTGTGGTACGCCTATTGGACCACGGTCAATCCCATTTGGGTCCTATAGGACTTTTCCGTAAGGGTGTTGAAACACTACACTTAACATCGCAACTTTGACTCAATGCCAGTGTATTTTAATGTACTAAAACACAGTGGGGAGACTTAATTCGAGTAACTGATAGTATATCAATCGACTTTGCATTCCAACTTTTCCCCACACAGAAACTGGGCAGTTTGGATTATTCTTACCTATCTTAATCCTACTGTTCGTAATGTTTATGTCGTAAACACATCTATCGCACACTTTAAACAACTTTCCCGGGTTCTTGAATCCGGTTGGTCAAAATTGGCTGTTCTGGCCTTTTTGATCACCCCTTAAAAGTTTCATTAGCAATTAAGCCAAACACTGGAGACATCATGAGACACGAACAATCGCAACAACACCAATTCAAAGAAAAGTCAAATTGGACTCCACGAACAGCAAAAAATACAAAAACCTTAAAGCTATCTGAGCTGCTAAACTCGCACTTCTAGAGATACCCTTTCAAACAAGGAAACAAAAAACATGTCGCTTGCCCAAAGAATCGCGATAAACCAGCTTGCAAACAGTAGTCAAATTACCATAAAAACCCTTCGACAAGGGTCGGGTTTTGTCTTTGTCGACACAAAAGATTACGTACACGAATGCGAAAGGCAATTACGCAACACTAAGTATGTACATAACTAGCCAGTGACGACACAGAACAAACAGTAAACAAAGTACACGAACTATTAAACAAAATGTACAAGAACAAACACATCGATCATGATACTTGTAAGTATCTTGATCCAGAAAACATAAAATCCGTACCCCGCAGTGGTACTTATTGCCTAAAAATTCACAAACCTCCGCAAAAATCTAAAAGACACCACTATTCAAAACAAAATTTACTGAAGTAAAGAAACATAGAACAAACAAACTGAACCACCAAACGGACTCACAACGAGACCCAAACATTAATATACTTGCCTCGCTACTCGAAGAGCAAGACCACTAAAATGCATTAAAATAATTTTTCACAAACACAAACTAAGGAAAGAATCTACACTGCGACTGATGAGAAACCACACTCGTGTTTCGAAACGCAAGCGTCAAGGGCCACTCTATCAACTCCATAACACAATGGGTCCGGCTGCATCTCGCCATAAGCTTTCCCCAAACAAACAAAACATTACCGTACACACTGATCCAAACTTCCCTACAAATATCCGAGGCGAAACAAACATTTTTGTTAACACAAACAATCGGATAAGAATGTAGGAACACATTATTGAAACGAATCAAACACAAATTCGACACAAAAACATTTTGGATAGTTAGGTGGGGAGCCTCTTTCACGCTTTTTACATTCATTGCTCTTGTGTGGGGGGTTGTCAACCTGATGTAATCGCAAATCCTCAGATTTCCATCTGATATAAGTATGTACGTAAACAAGAAAAGTAAACTCATGAATTTTAATAGACGGGGTGGCTATGACCAATTTCAAGCCACATTGGTCACAGCCACCCGTCTAAGTCTGTGTGGGGAAAAGTTGTCATGGACACTCAGCGAAGCTTTTGTGGAAGTACGCAAATTATATTTACAACTTGCCCATTTGCTCGCTCCCGTAAACAAGAGCGAGCATAGAGTCAAAGGTCGCGACTTCCGTCTTCCGGCGTTACTCCCATCATGCTACCTCCATGCTCCCATCCTCATACCATATCGACTGGTAGAACCACTCGATCGTTGTACTCTGTCTTCGACCATTCGAACCCTGAAAATAACTAGTCAGCGTTCTTGTTTGCTTAAGGACAAAGCTGATGCCGACTTTTTTCATAAATTTACGTCACCTAAACTGTTCGAAATGAATATTTTATGAAATCTGACCCTGAGAGGTTCAGCTCTTTCCGTCTACTACCTTATGAGCTGCTAACGAGGTATTTGGTCAGGGCGATAAGCCCAAACGTCAGTGATCGTCAGAACAAATAAATGAAGGGGATTAGGGAAGGCAATTAACGGATATAGATTGTTTTCTTTGAAATACTATACACAGAACAATTGGTAAAGTAATAGGCACACACTAGACACAGGTAAGGCTTTATAATGAAAAATATTTTAATACAAGACATTTATTGATCATATTAATAACTTCTAGACGAATATTGCTCGCGACACTCTATGGTATCTCCACCAACCGAACGTACGGATTCAGTCACGTGAACGTGTCAATCATTGTCTCGCACTGTACCACAGAGTAATAACATAGACAGAGTGGCAACAGCTATTGTTTAAGGTGTGAAGCGGTTACGTAAGCAATCCATGTTTGCCTCGCCTCACAAAGCTCTTGGCTCTCTTTTCCGAAGAGTGCCGACCATGCACCCTTCAGTAATTTTCGGATTTTCACCAATCGTTAAGCAAAAGTATGTTCGACAAAGCTTGTGTTGTTGTTGTCGTTTGGTGCTGATTGGAAGTGATGTGCTGGCGAAAACGGGAGTGTTTTGAGCTTCAGGAAAGTGGGTTTTACCGTTTTAAAAATTCCTCTCATATTTTTATGAATATATAATGAGTGTGTTTGGACCAAATTTAAAAGTCTTTTATCGATACTGTCAGGTTTTACTCAATGGTTTACGGTCAGTCATACCCTATTTTACACGTGCGTCAAGAAAGGACATGTTTATGAAACTGCTGGCGTGTTATGTTTTGATTGGCGTGAAGCAGTGTTTCTGGCCTGAGAGCTCACAAAGTAACTATGGTTGCTACGCGACTGGCAGTACGATGCCATCTCGTCGTATGTTTCGCATAATCTCGTGTAATTATCAACCACAAACAAAGCCTCCAAAAAGTTTAACACCTTTTAAGCTCATTTTAATATGAAAAGCCAATAGTCTACCGAGACGACCATGGAACAAAAGGCATGCAAGTGTTGCCACTCTGTCTATGTTACTCTGTGGCTGTACCGATGCCAATGCAAGTCGGCCATCGCGGACGTAGTTTTCACCGTGCTTGCAATGGATAGCCATAGTATTCAGGGTTATTTAGAATATTTATAAATAGATTTATTAAGTTAATGCAATGGCACAATCGAAACAGTAATTCTTATTCTTAGAGATGCCATGGCTTTCAAAATATCACACCAGTTTACGACCTTTGCGAGTGCGATTCCGTTTGATGACACACTCATTGCATTTTTGTGCCCACAACGCTATCTGCCGGTGTCAACTCGTCAATCCCGATCTCGGTCGTCAATGTTTTCGTCCTACGGACTTTGATGTTTGCAGTGACACATATCTCGCCCATGGATACATCCTAATTTTGTTACTTGACGGAAACTCTGTTTTGAGTGTTGTCCGAGTCAACTTTCGAAGTACACCGGATTCCACAGTTCACAGCGCTGCACACAGCTCGACAGCTTATGTCTTCGCTACAGCCTTACGCCGCGCTGCAAGTTTGATTCCGAGCGAGAATTTACGGAATTTTTGTGCGATGAAGGGAATCTATCATTGACAGTCAAATGACTTTAGTCTGGATTTATCGGGTCACCTTTTTGTACAAGTAACGTCAGAGCTATCACGGCATCGATCACAACAAATCTGTCTGTGTCACGACGCCTGCATGTATGAACGCTACCATGCATGAAAAAAGTTCCAGTTGATGACGTACAACAGGGATAAATCGGATTTCTTATCCGTCCTGTTCTACGTCACACAGGTGGAGATTCGGGCCAGTTCATGTGATAATAATATTAATTTATGCACATCATATTAATGAGCATTATTTCAGTGTTGAATTTTTTTGCTAATGATTCATAATCAATGTGGAATATTTATGTGCCTTGAATCTTGCCTTTTCTAATAAGGTGATGGATAAAGTTGATTTTGTAGGTAAATTTTCTGCTTAAGTAAGACTTGACGCTTGACATTGAATTTATTTTGACGGATAAATTGCACAGATATAATGCTATATTCACTTTGTTTTTAAATATCCTTTTCAAGCATAATTTCCGTTTGCCTTATTTATTAACTGTGATGTAAACATGGCACTTCTTGTTGATGGCAGACATATTTATTTGTGAATAAATTTTACTTTATTTTCAAAAAAGAAAAAAAAAGAAAGAAATGTAAGATGGCGAATATGGAAAGTAAATTCACCTGTGCAAAATCATTTGGTATACTATGGCGTTAGTTCTTTGTATCTTTCCTTTAGAATTTCTTACTTTTTGGATGAATTCAATTCACACACATGCAAGCCAGGGATCTCAAGTTCATCTCAAGCAATCAGACGGAAGTGATAAGACAGCAGTTGCACCACCCGTCATCATTTTAGGAACAAAGAAAGACCTCTTAAGAAAGGTAAGTTACAAAAGAGTTACCCTAATGTTTGTAATTAAGATTTATGGAGTGGTATCTAAAAATCATTAAGGAGGCAGTTCAACCAGTACTCTTTGTCCTCTAACGATCTTTATTTAAATTATATACCGACGTTTCGGCAACACAGAAGTTGCCTTCTTCAGGGTAAAAGCTGACAAATAAAAGTGAGCACATAAAAAAGTAAAAATCAGACTGACAAAAACGTAAACTAAGGGTAAAAACGAAATCAAATGAAAATTAAAACTGCAAGCAGCGTTGGATGGGCCCAAGCAGTTAACATGGTTTCTTGCACTGATGATATTATGTGCAAAATTTGAGCTTGGAAAAGTATTTTGTATATTTCAGCTGAAGAAGGATTTTGAGCATCATGTCGTAGTTACTGTAGGCTTCACTTGTAATCTGTATCTTTTATGCAAAATAAAATATGGCGGCCAAACTACTCGATCAATCAAAGTGCTTTTTGCAGACTTGGAAGAGATCACACTTAGGCTGACATGAGTGAAATTTCATTTCAATCAGTGTTTTGGTTCTGGGGTAGAAGATATTTAAAGATTAAATTGTGATTTTTCGCAAAATCCAATATGGCGGCCAAATCATATTACCGATCCAAATGTCTTTTCAAAACTTGAAAGAGATCACTCTGAGGATGAAATGAGTAAAATTTAAGCTCAGTCGGTGTTTTACTTCTTGAGAAGAAGATTTTTAAAGATTTAATTAGTATTTTTTTGAAAATCCAATATGGCAGCCAAGGTCACGCGGCCGCATGCAATTTTATTTGCCAATTCTTATGACCTTAGGTCATGCTTGCTATATAAAAAATTCAAACTGACTAGACCCCTAGGTCAGCAGGAAAAGCCATTTTTAGGTTTTTGGAAAATCCAATATGGCCGCCTAGTCACGTGACCAATCAAAATTTTAAGGATAATATGCACGAGTACTCATAGGTACTTACTAGCCCTGCAAGTTTGAGTAGTGCATGTTCAGCGGTTTCTGAGATCAAGAGTGACAAAAAAGTGACGGAAGAAGAAGAAGAGGAAGAAGAATATTGAACTCCAGTAAAACCAATAGGGGCCCAAGCCGCTAGGCTTGGGCCCCTAATTAAAGCTGCAAGCAGCATTGGCGGAGCCCAAGCAGATAACATGGTTTCAAGTTCTTGCACTGATCATATTATTTGCAAAATTTGAGCTTGCAAAAGTCTTTGAATCTTTCACCTAAAGAAAGATTTTCAACACTGTCTCATAGTTACTGTAGGTTTCACAGGTTATCCTTATCTTTTATGCAAAATCTAATATCACGGCCAAACTACTTGACCTATCAAAATGCTCTTAGCAAACGTGGAAGAGATCACACTTAGGATGACGAGAGTAAAATATCATTTCAATAAGTGTTTTGGTTCTAGGGTAAAAGATTTTTTAACATTAAATTGTGATTTTCGCAAAATCCAATATGGCGGCGAAAAATTATGACGGATCCAAGGTTTGCAAACTTGAAAGAGGTCACTGTAAGGATGACATGAGTAAAATTTCAGCTCAATCAGTGTTTTAGTTCTGGAGAAGAAGATTTTTAAAGATTAAATTGGTATTTTTCGAAAATCCAATATGGCGGCCAAATCACGTGACCGATCCAAATGTCTTTTGCAAACTTGAAAGAGATCAGCCTAAGAAAGACATGAGTACAATTTTAGCTTAATCAGTGTGTTAGTTCTGGAGATTTTTAAAGATTAAATTGGTATTTTTCGAAAATTTAATATGGCGGACAAATAACATGACCGATCCAAATGTCTTTTACAAACTTGAAAGAGGTAAGCCTAAGGATGACATGAAAAAAATTGCAGCTCAATACGTGTTTTTATTTCTGGAGAAGATGATTTTTGAAGATTAAATTAGTATTTTTGAAAATCCAATATGGCGGCCAAATCACGAGACCGATCCAAATGCGTTTCGCGAACTTGAGAGAGATTACGTTTAGGATGGCATGAGTAAAATTATAGCTCAATCGATGTCTTAATATCGGAGAAGAAGATTTTTATAGATTAAATTGGTATTTTTTCTAAAATCCAATATGGCGGCCAAATCACGTGAGCGATCCAATGTCGTTTGCAAACTTGAAACAGATGCTTAGGATGACATAAGCAAAATTTCAGCTCAATCAGTGTGTTGGTTCTGGAGAAGAAGATTTTTAAAGATTAAAATGATATTTTTAGAAAATCCATTATGGCGGCCAAGGTCAAGTGACCGCATTCAATTTTATCTGCGAAATCGTAAGACCTTAGGTCATGCTTGCCATATTAAAAATCGCAAATTGCGTAGACCCCTAGGTCAGCAGGAAAAGCCATTTTTGGTTTTTTTGGAAAATCCACTATTGCCAACAGGTCACGTGACCAATCAAAATTTTAAGGATAATATGCACGAGTACTCATTAGTGGCTATAAGCCCTGCAAGTTTGAGAAGTTTATGTTTAGGGGTTTAGGAGATCAAGAGTTATAAAAAAAGTGACAGTAAAAGAAGAAGATGAAGAAGAAGAAGAATTAAAGCTGCAAGCAGCGTTGTAGGGGCCAAGCAGCTCGCATAGTTGATGAGAAACATAAGGTGTCACCTTGAGATCTGCAATTATACCAAACATGAAGGTTTTTGTACTAATTGTTTTTCACGTTTAGGTAGATACGTATATTTGAGGTTGAAGGGTATAGCACTGTTGTTACTGAATTATGGAAAAATATGTATTTTTAGGTCAAAGGTCAACAAGGTCGTGTGACATATGTAAAAAAAAATTGTATCCCATACTTATCCCCATATACCAAAAATCAGACTTCTAGCTATATTGGCTTGCCCAGAATTAGATATGTGCATGTTTAATGAGGTTTATGATGTTGCATCATAAGCTCTCCCATCCTACCAAATATGAAGGATATAGTACTTGTGGTTACTGAGTTATGGACATTTATGCATATTTGAGGTCAAAGGTCATCAAGGTCACTTGACATTTTGTCAAAAAAAATTGTATCCCATACTTATCCAAATTTACCAAAAATCAGGCCTCTAGCCCTTTTTTCTTGCTGAGATTTAGATATGTGCATATTTAATAAGGTTATGATGTGGCGTCATAAGGTCTCCCATCCTACCAAATATGAAGGGTGTAGCACCTCTTGTTACTAAATTATGGACATATATGTATATTTGAGGTCAAAGGTCATTGAGGTCACATGATATTTTGATCGAAAAAATTGTATCCTATACTTATGCCCATATACTAAAAATGAGACCTCTAGCTCTATTGGCTTGCCCAAAATTAGATATGTGCATATTTAATGGAGTACGGGATATGGTACCATATGGTCTCCCATCATACCAAATATGAAGGATGTAGCACTTTTGGTTCCTGAGTTATGGACGTATATGTATATTTGAGGTCAAAGGTCATCGAGGTCACATGACATTTTGTTGAAAAAAATTTATCCCACACTGATCCAAATATACCAAAAATCAGACCTCTAGCTGTGTTTGCTTGCCCAAAATTAGATATGTGCATATTTAATGAGGTACCACATATGGCACCATAAGGTCTCCCATCATACCAAATATGAAGGATGTAGCACTTGTGGTTCCTGAGTTATGGACGTATATGTATATTTGAGGTCAAAGGTCATCGAGGTCACATGACATTTTGTTGAAAAAATTGTATCCCATACTTATCCCCATATACCAAAAATCAGACCTCTAGCTCTATTGGCTTGCCCAAAATTAGATATGTGCATATTTAATGAGCAACCACATATGGCACCATATGGTCTCCCATCATACCAAATATGAAGGATGTAGCACTTGTGGTTCCTGAGTTATTGACATATATGTATATTTGAGGTCAAATGTCATCAAAGTCATGTGACATTTTGTTAAAAAAATTGTATCCCTAACCTATCCCCATATACCAAAAATCAGACCTCCAGCACTATTGGCTTGCCCAAAATAAGATATGTGCATATTTAATGAGGTGCATGATGTGTCATCATAAGGTCTCTCATCATGCCAAATATGAATGATGTAGCTCTTGTGGTTACTGAGTTACGGACATATATGTATATTTGAGGTCAAAGGTCATCGAAGTCATGTGACATTTTATTAAAAAAAATTTTTCCGTGGTTATCCCTATATACGAAAAATCAGACCTCTGGCTCTATTGGATTGCCCAGAATTAGATATGACTCTTACATAGGCCAAAATATGCCATTGATATAGCTTATCTGCAGAAGTATAGGGGAGGTCAAAGGTCATTGAAAAATCAGAAAAAGTAATACTTTAAAAATCTTCTAATCAAAAACTGCAGGGTCAATTTCCTTGAAATTTAATATATAGCATCTGGGTAGTATTGCCTATAAAGTTTGCGAAAAGATTTTGATCAGTCAAATTTTATGGAAATTGGACAATAAAACATTTTCATTTCAAAAGTGTAACATGCACTACCTCTCATTGACCTTAAACATTGTAACAAATTTCAAAACATTTCATTGAGCAGTTTCTGAGATTAAGGACAAAAAAACGCGCAGAAGAGAAGAAGAAGAAGAAATTAAAGCTGCAAGCAGCGTTGGCGTGGCCCAAGCGGTTAACATGGTTGAAAATTGTTGCACTAATTATATTATGTGCAAAATTCGAGCTTTGAAAAGTAGCATTTTAACATAATCTCATGGTTACTGTACATTTCACATGGAAATGCATGTTTTTACGGAAAATTCAATATGGCGGCAAAACCATGTGACTGATCGAAATACTTTTCGCAAACTTGAAAGAGATCATACTTAAAAAAATACGAGTACAATTTCAGCTCAATCTGTGTGTTGGTTCTGGAGAAGAAGATTTTTAAAGATTAAATGACGATTTCTCAAAATCCAATATCGCGGCCAAACCACGTGACCGATCCAAATGTCTTTCGCAAATTTGAAAGAGATCACACTTAAGATGTTACATGTCAAATTTCAGTCGAATCGGTGTGTTGGTTCTGGAGAAGAAGATTTTCTAAGATTAAATTACGATTTTTGCAAAAATCCAATATGGCGGCCAGACCACGTGACAGATCAAAACGTCTTTCACAAACTTGAAAGAGATCACACTTAAAATGTTACATGTCAAATTTCAGTCGAATCAGTGTGTTGGTTCTGGAGAAGAAGATTTTCAAAAATTAAATCACGATTTTCTCAAAATCAAATATGGCGGCCAAACATCGTGACCGATTAAAATGCCTTTCGCAACTTGAAAGAGATCACACTTAAGATGTTACATGTCAAATTTCAGTCGAATCGGTTTGTTGGTTCTGGAGAAGAAGATTTTTAAAGATTAAATCACGATTTTTGCAAAATCCAAGATGGCGGCCAAACCATGTGACCGATCCAAACGCCTTTTGCAAACTTGAAAGAGATCACATTTAAGATGTTACATGTCAAATTTCAGTCGAATCGGTTTGTTTGATTCCAGAGGAGAAGATTTTTAAAGATTAAATCACGATTTTAGAAAATCCAATATGGCGGCCAACACACGTGACCGATCAAAACGCCTTTCGCAAACTTGAAAGAGATCACACTTAAGATGTTACATGTCAAATTTCAGTCGAATCGGTATGTTGGTTCTGGAGAAGAAGATTTTCAATGATTAAATCACGATTTATTCAAAATCCAATATGGCGGCCAGACCATGTGACCGATCAAAACGCCTTTCGCAAACTTGAAAGGGATCACACTTAAGATGTAACATGTCGAATTTCAGTCAAATCGGTGTGTTGGTTCTGGAGAAGTAGATTTTTAAAGATTAAATCACGATTTTCTCAAAATCCAATATGGCGGCCAAACCATGTGACCGATCAAAACGCCTTTCGCAAACTTGAAAGAGATCACACTTAAGATGTTACATGTCAAATTTCAGTCGAATCGGTGTGTTGGTTCTGGAGGAGAAGATTTTAAAGAATAAATCACTATTTTCCCAAAATCCAATATGGCGGCCAAACCAGGTGACCAATCAAAACGCTGTTCGCAAACATGAGCAAAATTTCAGCTCAATCGGTGAGTTGGTTCAGGAGAAGAAGATTTTTAAAGATTAAATTGGTATTTATCGAAAATCCAATAAGGTAGCCAGGTCACGTGACCGCCCGTGATTTTATTTGCCAATTCTTAAGACCTTAGGTCAGGCTTGCTATATAAAAAATTTCAAACTGACTTGACCCCTTGGTCAGCAAGAAAAGCCATTTTTTGTTTTCGAAAAATCCAATATGGTCACCAGGTCACATGACCAATCAAAATTTTAAGGATAATATGCACGAGAACGCATAAGTAGCTATTAGCACTGCAAGTTTAAGGAGGTTCTGTCCTGCGGTTTCTGAGATCAAGTGTGACAAAAAAAGGGACAGTAGAAGAAGAAGATGAGGATGAAGAAGAAGAATATTGAACTCCAGTAAAACCGATAGGGGCCCAGCCGGTAGGCTTGGGCCGCTAATTAAAGCTGCAAGCAGCATTGGCGGGGCCCAAGCGGATAACATAGTTTAAACTTTTTGCACTGATACATAATGTGCAAAATTTAAGTTTGGAAAAGAAGGATTTTGAACATCATCTCATAGTTACTGTGTGTTTCACTAGCAATTGCATACTGTACGCAAATCCAAGATGGCGGCCAAACCACGTGTCTGATAAAAATCCTTTTACATACTTGAAAGAGATTAAACTTAAGATGATAAGAGTAAAATTTCAGTTCAATCTGTGCGGTGGTTCTGGAGGAGAAGATTTTAAAAGATTATATTGCGATTTTTGCAAAATCCAAGATGGCGGCCAAATCACGTGACCGATCCAAATGTCGTTTACAAACTTGAAAGAGATCACTCTAAGGATGACATGAGTAAAATTTAAGCTCAATTGGTGTTTTGGTTCTGGAGAAGAAGATTTTTAAAGATTAAATTGGTATTTTTTCGAAAATCTAAGATGGCGGCCTTATCACGTGACCGATCCAGATGTCATTTACAATCTTGAAAGAGATCACTCTAAGGGTGACGTGAGTAAAATTTTCAGCTCAATTTGTGTTTTAGTTCTGGAGAAGAAGATTTTGGAAGATTAAATTGCGATTTTCGCAAACTCCAAGATGGCGGCCAAATCACGTGACCGATCCAAATGTCTTTCGCAAACTTGAAAGAGATCATTCTAAGGATGATAGAGTAAATTTCAGCTCAATCGGTGTTTTGGTTCTGGAGAAGAAGATTTTTTAATGATTAAATTGCGATTTTCGCAACTCCAAGATGGCGGCCAAATCACGTGACCGATCCAAATGTCTTTCGCAAACTTGAAAGAGATCATTCTAAGGATGATAAGTAAATTTCAGCTCAATCGGTGTTTTGGTTCTGGAGAAGAAGATTTTTTAATGATTAAATTGCGATTTTTGCAAAATCCAATATGGTGGCCAAATCATGTGACCGATCCAAATGTATTTCACAAACTTGAAAGAGATCACTCTAAGGATGACATGAGTAAACATTCATCTCAATCGGTGTTTTGGTTCGTGAGAAGAAGATTTTTGAAGATTAAATTGCGATTTTCGCAAAATCCAAGATGGCGGCCAAATCACGTGACCGATTCAGATGTCGTTTGCAAACTTGAAAGAGATCGCTCTAAGAATGACATGAGTAAAATTTCAGTTCCATCGGTGCGTTTGTTCTGGAGGAGAAGATTTTTGAAGATTAAATTGGTATTTAATGAAAATCCAATATGGCGGCCAAATCACGTGACCGATCCAAATGTCTTTCGCAAACTTGAAAGAGATCACTGTAAGGATGACATGAGTAAAATTTCAGCTCAATCGGTGTTTTGGTTAAGAAGATTTTTGAAGATTAAATTGGTATTTTTCGACTCCAATATGGCGGTCAAATCACGTGACCGATCCAAATGTCTTTCGCAAACTTGAAAGAGATCACTCTAAGGATGACATGAGTAAACATTCATCTCAATCGGTGTTTTGGTTCGTGAGAAGAAGATTTTTGAAGATTAAATTGCGATTTTCGCAAACAAATGCCGCAAAATCCAAGATGGCGGCCAAATCACGTGACCGATCCAGATGTCGTTTGCAAACTTGAAAGAGATCGCTCTAAGAATGACTTGAGTAAAATTTCAGTTCCATCGGTGCGTTTGTTCTGGAGGAGAAGATTTTTGAAGATTAAATTGGTATTTAACAAAAATCCAATATTGCGGCCAAGGTCATGTGACCGCATGCGATTTTATTTGCAAATCCTTAAAACCTTAGGCCATGCTTGCTATACAACAAATTTCCAACTGACTAGACCCCTAGGTCAGCAGGAAATGCCATTTTTAGGTTTTCGGAAAAATCCAATATGGCCACCCGTTCACATGACCAATCAAAATTTTAAGGATAATATGCACGAGAACCCATAAGTAGCTATTAGCATACTAAGTTTGAGAAGTTTATGTCTTGCGGTTTCTGACATCAAGAGTGACAAAAAAAGGGACAGTAGAAGAAGAAGATATGGAAGAAGAAGAAGAATATTGAACTCCAGTAAACCAATAGGGGCCCAGCCGGTAGGCTTGGGTCCCTAATTAAAAGCTGCAAGCAGCGTTCGCAGGGCCCAAGCGGTAAACATGGTTGAAAGTTCTTGCACTAATGATATTATGTGCAAAATTCGAGCTTGGAAAAGTAGGATTTTGAACATCATCTCATAGTTACTGTACATTTCACCTGGAATTGCATGTTTTACGGAAAATCCAATATGGCGGCCAAACCACGTGACCAATCAAAACGCCTTTCGCAAACTTGAAAGAGATCACACTTAAGATGTTATATGTCAAATTTCAGTCAAATCGGTGTGTTGGTTTTGGAGAAGAAGATTTTTAAAGATTGAATCACGATTTTCTCAAAATCCAATATGGCGGCCAAACCACGTGACCGATCGAAACGCCTTTCGCAAACTTGAAAGAGATCCCTCTAAGGATAACATGAGCAAAATTTCAGCTCAATCGGTGTGTTGGTTCTGGAGAAGAGATTTTTAATGATTAAAATGGTTTTTTTCGAAAATCCAGACCCCTAGGTCAGCAGCAAATGCCATTTTTATGTTTTCGGAAAGTCCAATATGGCCGCCCGGTCACATGACCAATCAAAATTTTAAGGATAATATGCACGAGTACCTATAAGTAGCTATTAGCACTGCAAGTTTGAGAAGTTTATGTCATGCGGTTTCTGAGATCAAGAGTGACAAAAAAGGGACAGTAGAAGAAGAAGATGAGGAAGAAGAAGAAGAATATTGAACTCCAGTAAAACCAATAGGGGCCCACGCCGGTAGGCTTGGGCCCCTAATTATAGCTGCAAGCAGCGTTTTAAGGGCCGAGCAGCTTGCATAGCTAATGAGAAACATAAGGCGTCACCTTGAGATATGCAATTATGCCAAACGTGAAGGTTTTTGTACTAATTGTTGCTTACGTTTGGGTACATACATATATTTGAGGTCACTGTCGGTTACTGAGTTATCGAAAATTATGTATTTTTGATGTCAAAGGTCATCAAGGTCACGTGACATTTTGTCAAAAAAATTGTATCCCATAGTTATCCCTATATACCAAAAACCAGACCTCTACTCTATTGGCTTGCCCAAATTAGATATGTGCATATTAAATGAAGCATGACATATGGTACCATAAGGTCTCCCATTATACCCAATATTAAGGGTGTAGCCCTTGTGGTTACTGAGATATGGACAGATATGTATATTTGAGGTCAAAGGTCATCGAGGTCACGTGACTAATTGTCAAACAATTTGTATTCCATACTTATCCCCATATACCAAAAATCAGACCTCTAGCTCTGTTGGTTTGCCCAAAATTAGATATGTGCATATTAAATGAAGCATGACATATGGTACCATAAGGTCTCCCATTATACCCAATATTAAGGGTGTAGCCCTTGTGGTTACTGAGATATGGACAGATATGTATATTTGAGGTCAAAGGTCATCGAGGTCACGTGACTAATTGTCAAACAATTTGTATTCCATACTTATCCCATATACCAAAAATCAGACCTCTAGCTCTATTGGCTTGCCCAAAATTAGATATGTGCATATTTAATGAGGCATGACATGTGGTACCATGAGGTCTCCATCATACCAAATATGACGGGTGAAGCCCTTGTGGTTATGGAGTTATGGACATATATGTATATTTGAGGTCAAAGGTCATCAAGGTCATGTGACATTTTGTCAAAAAAATTGTATCCCATAGTTATCCCTATATACCAAAAATCAGACCTCTAGCTCTGTTTGCTTGCCCAAAATTAGATATGTGCATATTAAATGAGGCATGACATATGGTACCATAAGGTCTCCCATCATACCAAATATGAAGGGTGTAGCTCTTGTGGTTACTGAGTTTTTGAGAGATATGTATATTTGAGGTCAAGGGTCACAAGGTCTTGTGGCATTTTGTGAGAAAAATTGTTTTCAATAGTTATCTCTATATACTAAAAATCAGACCTCTAACTCTATTGGCTTGCCAGAATTAGATATGTGCATAATCAATGAGATATAGAAACATGCTAGGGTCATAGGTCAAGTTCATCCTCAAATATTGATTTGCAGTTTGATCCCCTGTTGGTCATTGTTCAGTAGTCACTAGCCCCCCCCCCCCCCCGGACTCTTACATAGGCCAGAATAAACCTTTGGTATAGCTTAGCTGCAGAGGTATAGGGGAGGTCAAAGGTTATTGAAAAATCAGAAAAATAATACTTTAAAAATCTTTTCCTCAAAAACTGCCTGGTCAATTTCCTTGAAATTTATTATATAGCATCTAGATAGTATGGCCTATAAAATTTGCGAAAAGATTTTGGATCGGTCAACTTTTCTGCAAATGGGACGGTAAAAAACATTTTCATTTCAAACTTGTAGCCAGGTCACATGACTAATTAAATATTCAAGACGAACATGCACTACCTCTCATTGACCTTCAACATTGTACCAAGTTTCAAAAAATTTCATTGAGCAGTTTCTGAGATTAGGAAGGACAAAAAAACGGCAGGAGAAGAAGAAGAAGAAGAAGAAGAAGAAGAAGAAGAAGAAGAATTAAACCTGCAAGCAGCGTTCGCGGGGCCCAAGCGGTTAACATGGTTGAAAAATCTTGCACTAATGATATTATGTGCAAAATTCGAGCTTGAAAAAGTAGGATTTTGAACATAATATAATAGTTACTGTACGTTTCACTTGGAATTTAATATTTTACGGAAAATCCAATATGGCAGCCTAACCATGTGACAGATCAAAACGCATTTCGCAAACCTGAAACACATCACACTTAAGATGTTACATGTCAAATTTGAGTCGAATCGGTGCGTTGGTTCTGGAGAAGACGATATTTAAGATTAAATCATGATTTTAGCAAAATTCAATATGGCGGCCAAACCACGTGACCGATCAAAACGCCTTTCCGCAAACTTGAAAGAAATCACACTTAAGATGTTACATGGCAAATTTCAGTCGAATCGTTTGTCGTTTCTGGAGAAGAAGATTTTCAAAGATTAAATCACGATTTTCGCAAAAATCCAATATGGCGGCCAGCCCAAGTGACAGATCAAAACGCATTTTGCAAACCTGAAACACATCACACTTAAGATGTTACATGTCAAATTTCAGTTGAATCGGTGTGTTGGTTATGGAGAAGAAGATTTTTAGAGATTAAATCACGATTTTAGCAAAATCCAATATGGCGGCCAAACCACAAAACCATCACAAATGCCTTTCGCAAACTTGAAAGAGATCACACTAAAGATGTTACATGTGAAATTTCAGTAGAATTTGTGATTTGGTTCTGGAGAAAAAGATTTTTAAAAAAAGATTTTTAAGATTTATCGATTTTCGCAAAAATCCAATATGGCGGCCAGACCACGTGACCGATCAAAACGCCTTTCGCAAACTTGAAAGAGACCACTTTAAGATATTACATGTCAAATTTCAGTCGAATCAGTGTGTTGGTTCTGGAAAAGAAGATTTTTAAAGATTAAATCACGATTTTCTCAAAATCCAATATGGCGGCCAAACCACATGACCAATCAGAACGCCATTCGCAAACTTGAAAGAGAACACTCTAAGAATGACATGAGCAAATTTCAGCTCAATTAGGGTGTTGGTTCTGGAGAAGAAGATTTTTAAAGATTAAATAGGTATTTTCGAAAATCCGATATGGCGGCCAAGGTCACGTGACCGCAGGCAATTTTATTTGCCAATTCTTATGGCCTTAGGTCAGGCTTGCTATTTAAAAATTTGAAGCTGACAAGACCCCTAGGTCAGCAGAAAAAGGCCTTTTTAGGTTTTTGGAAAATCCAATATGCTGCCAGGTCACGTGACCAATCAAAATTTTAAGGATAATATGCACGAGTACTCATAAGTAGCTATTAGCACTGCAAGTTTGAGAAGTTTCTGTCATGCAGTTTCTGAGATCAAGAGAGGCAAAAAAAGCGGCGGTAGAATAAGGAGATGAGGAAGAAGAAGAAGATTAAAGCTGCAAGCAGCGTTGGCGGGGCCCAAGCGGTGAACATGGTTGAAAAATCTTGCAATAATGATATTATGTGCAAAATTCGAGCTTGAAAAAGTAGGATTTTGAACATCATCTAATAGTTACTGTACGTTTCACTTGGAATTTAATATTTTACGGAAAATCCAATATGGCGGCCAAACCACGAGACCGATCAAAACCTATTTCACAAACTTGAAACACATCACTTTAAAGATGGTATATGCAAATTTCAGTCAATTCGATGTTTGTTTGGGAGAAGAAGATTTTTAAAGATTAAATCACGATTTTTGAAAAATCCAATATGGCGGCCAAACCACGTGACCGATCAAAAGGCCTTTCGCAAACTTGAAAGAGATCACACTAAAGATGTTACATGTCAAATTTCAATCGAATCTGTGTATTGGTTCTGGAGTAGAAGATTTTTAAAGATTAAATCACGATTTTCGCAAAATCCAATATGGCGGCCAAACCATGTGACCGATCAAAACGCCTTTCGCAAACTCGAAAGAGATTACACTTAAGATGTTACATGTCAAATTTCAGTCGAATCGGTGTGTTGGTTCTGGAGAAGAAGATTTTCAACAATTAAATCAGATTTTTCGCAAAATCCAATATGGCGGCCAGACCAAGTGACCGATCAAAACGTGTTTCGCAAACTTGAAAGAGATCACACTTAAGATGTTATATGTCACATTTCAGTCGAATCGGTGTGTTGGTTCTGGAGAAGAAGATTTTTAAAGATGAAATCACGATTTTCGCAAAATCCAATATGTCGGCCAGACCACGTGACCGATTAAAACGCCTTTCGCAAACTTGAAAGAGATCACACTTAAGATGCTACATGGTCAAATTTCAGTTGAATCAGTGTCTTTGTTCTTGAGAAGAAGATTTTTGAAGATTAAATCACGATTTTCGCAAAAATCCAATATGGCGGCCAGACCACGTGACCGATTAAAACGCCTTTCACAAACTTGAAAGAGATCACACTTAAGATGCTACATGTCAAATTTCAGTTGAATCGTGTGTTTGTTCTGGAGAAGAAGATTTTTGAAGATTAAATCACGATTTTTGCAAAATCCAATATGGCGGCCAAACCACGTGACCGATCAAAACGCCTTTCGCAAACTTGAAAGAGATCACACTTAAGATGTTACATGTGAAATTTCAGTCAAATCGGTGTTTTGGTTCTGGAGAAGAAGATTTTTAAAGATTAAATCACGATTTCGCGAAATCCAATATGGCGGCCAAGGTCACGTGACCGCATGCAATTTTATTGGCAAATTCTTAAGACCTTAGACCATGCTTGCTATACAAAAATTTCAAATCGACTAGACCCCTGGGTCTTCTGGAGAAGCCATTTTTAGGTTTTGGAAAACCAATATGGCCGCCAGGTCACGTGACCAATCGAAATTTGTATACCCAGGTGCACGAGATCTCATAGGTACCTATTAGCCCTGCAAGTTTCAGAAGTTTGCGGTAAGCGGTGGTTGAGTTCTAGGTCGACAAAAAAAGAGCGGAAGAAGAAGAAGAAGAATTAAAGCTGCAAGCAGCGTTGGCGGGGCCCAAGCGGTTAACATGGTTGAAAAATCTTGCACTAATGATATTATGTGCAAAATTCGAGCTTGCAAAAGTAGGATTTTGAACATCATCTAATAGTTACTGTACGTTTCACTTGGAATTCAATATATTACGGAAAATCCAATATGGCGGCCAAACCACGTGACCGATCAAAACGCCTTTCGCAAACTTGAAAGAGATCACACTTTTTATGTTACATGTCAAATTTCAGTCGAATCGGTTTGTTGATTCTGGAGAAGAAGATTTTTAAGGATTTAATCATGATTTTCACAAAATCCAATATGGCGGCCAAACCACGTGACCGATCAAAACGCCTTTCGCAAACTTGAAAGAGACAACACTTAAGATGTTACATGTCAAATTTAAGTCAAATCGGTGGGTTGGTTCTGGAGAAGAAGATTTTTAAAGATTAAATCATGATTTTCGCAAAAATCCAATATGGCGGCCAAACCACATGACCGATCAAAACGCCTTTCGCAAGCTGAAAGACATCACACTTAAGATGTTACATATCAAATTTCAGTAGAATCGGTGTGTTGGTTCTGGAGAAGAAGATTTTTGAAGATTAAATCACGATTTTCGCAAAATCCAATATGGCAGCCAGACCACGTGACCGATCAAAACGCCTTTTGCAAACTGGAAAGAGATCACACTTAAGATGTTACATATCAAATTTCAGTAGAATCGGTGTGTTGGTTCTGGAGAAGAAGATTTTTAAAGATTAAATCACGATTTTCGCAAAATCCAATATGGCGGCCAAACCACATGACCGATCAAAACGCCTTTCGCAAACTTGAAAGAGATTACACTTAAGATGTTACATGTGAAATTTTAGTCGAATAGGTGTGTTGGTTCTGGAGAAGAAGATTTTTGAAGATTAAATCACGATTTTTCGCAAAATCCAATATGGCGGCCAGACCACGTGACCGATCAAAACGCCTTCCGCAAACTTGAAAGAGATCACACTTAAGATGCAATTTATCAAATTTCAGTAGAATCAGTGTGTTGGTTCTGGAGAAGATGATTTTTAAAGATTAAATCACGATTTTCGCAAAATCCAATATGGCGGCCAAACCACGTGACCGATCAAAACGCCTTTCGCAAACTTGAAAGAGATCACACTTAAGATGTTACATGTGAAATTTTAGTCGAATCGGTGTTTTGGTTCTGGAGAAGAAGATTTTTAAAGATTAAATTGGTATTTTTCAAAAATCCAATATGGCGGCCAAGGTCACGTGACCGCATGCGATTTTATTGGCAAATTTTAAGACCTTAGGCCATGCTTGCTATACAAAAAATTTCAAATCGACTAGACCCCTAGGTTATCTGGAGAAGCCATTTTTAGTTTTTTGGAAAATCCAATATGGCCGCCAGGTCACATGACCAATCGAAATTTGTATACCCAGGTGCACGAGATCTCATAGGTACCTATTAGCCCTGCAAGTTTCAGAAGTTTGCGGTAAGCGGTGTTTGAGTTCTAGGTCGACAAAAAAAGAGCGGAAGAAGAAGAAGAAGTAGAAGAAGAAGAAGAAGAAGAAGAAGAAGAAAGTTGAACTCCTATAAAACCAATAGGGGCCCAGCCGGTTGGCTTGGGCCCCTAATTAAAGCTGCAAGCAGCGTTGGCGGGGCCCAAGCGGTTAACATGGTTGAAAAATCTTGCACTAATGATATTATGTGCAAAATTCGAGCTTGCAAAAGTAGGATTTTGAACATCATCTAATAGTTACTGTACGTTTCACTTGGAATTCAATATATTACGGAAAATCCAATATGGCGGCCAAACCACGTGACCGATCAAAACGCCTTTCGCAAACTTGAAAGAGATCACACTTTTTATGTTACATGTCAAATTTCAGTCGAATCGGTTTGTTGATTCTGGAGAAGAAGATTTTTAAGGATTTAATCATGATTTTCACAAAATCCAATATGGCGGCCAAACCACGTGACCGATCAAACGCCTTTCGCAAACATGAAAGAGACAACACTTAAGATGTTACATGTCAAATTTAAGTCAAATCGGTGGGTTGGTTCTGGAGAGAAGATTTTTAAAGATTAAATCATGATTTTCGCAAAAATCCAATATGGCGGCCAAACCACATGACCGATCAAAACGCCTTTCGCAAACTGGAAAGACATCACACTTAAGATGTTACATATAAAATTTCAGTAGAATCGGTGTGTTGGTTCTGGAGAAGAAGATTTTTAAAGATTAAATCACGATTTTCGCAAAATCCAAAATGGCAGCCAGACCACGTGACCGATCAAAACGCCTTTCGCAAACTTGAAAGAGATCACACTTAGATGTTACATGTGAAATTTTAGTCGAATCGGTGTTTTGGTTCTGGAGAAGAAGATTTTTAAAGATTAAATTGGTATTTTTCAAAATCCAATATGGCGGCCAAGGTCACGTGACCGCTGCGATTTTATTGGCAAATTTTTAAGACCTTAGGCCATGCTTGCTATACAAAAATTTCAAATCGACTAGACCCCTAGGTATTCTGGAGAAGCCATTTTTAGATTTTTGGAAAATCCAATATGGCCGCCAGGTCACGTGACCAATCGAAATTTGTATACCCAGGTGCACGAGATCTCATAGGTACCTATTAGCCCTCCAAGTTTTAGAAGTTTGCGGTAAGCGGTGTTTGAGTTCTAGGTCGACAAAAAAAGAGCGGAAGAAGAAGAAGAAGAAGAAGAAGAAAGTTTGAATTCCTACGAAACCAATAGGGGCCCAGCCGGTAGGCTTGGGCCCCTAATTAAAGCTGCAAGCAGCGTTGGCGGGGCCCAAGCGGTTAACATGGTTGAACATTCTTGCACTAATGATATTATGTGCAAAATTCGAGCTTGCAAAAGTAGGATTTTAGACATCATCTAATAGTTACTGTACGTTTCACTTGGAATTTAATATATTACGGAAAATCCAATATGGCGGCCAAACCACGTGACCGATCAAAACGCCTTTCACAAACTTGAAAGAGATCACACTTTTTATGTTACATGTCAAATTTCAGTCGAATCGGTTTGTTGATTCTGGAGAAGAAGATTTTTAAGGATTTAATCACGATTTTCACAAAATCCAATATGGCGGCCAAACCACGTGACCGATCAAAACGCCTTTCGCAAACTGGAAAGAGATCACACTTAAGATGTTACATATCAAATTTCAGTAGAATCGGTGTGTTGGTTCTGGAGGAGAAGATTTTTGAAGATTAAATCACGATTTTCGCAAAATCCAATATGGCAGCCAGACCACGTGACCGATCAAAACGCCTTTTGCAAACTGGAAAGAGATCACACTTAAGATGTTACATATCAAATTTCAGTAGAATCGGTGAGTTGGTTCTTTTTTAAAGATTAAATCACGATTTTCGCAAAATCCAATATGGCGGCCAAACCACGTGACCGATCAAAACGCCTTTCGCAAACTTGAAAGAGATCACACTTAAGATGTTACATGTGAAATTTTAGTCGAATCGGTTTGTTGGTTCTGGAGAAGAAGATTTTTGAGATTAAATCACGATTTCGCAAAATCCAATATGGCGGCCAGACCACGTGACCGATCAAAACGCCTTCCGCAAACTTGAAAGAGATCACACTTAAGATGCAATTTATCAAATTTCAGTAGAATCAGTGTGTTGGTTCTGGAGAAGATGATTTTAAAGATTAAATCACGATTTTCGCAAAATCCAATATGGCGGCCAAACCACGTGACTGATCAAAACGCCTTTCGCAAACTTGAAAGAGATCACACTTAAGATGTACATGTGAAATTTTAGTCAAATCGGTGTTTTGGTTCTGGAGAAGAGATTTTTGAAGATTAAATTGGTATTTTTCAAAAATCCAATATGGCGGCCAAGGTCACGTGACCGCATGCGATTTTATTGGCAAATTTAAAGACCTTAGGCCATGCTTGCTATACAAAAAATTTCAAATCGACTAGACCCCTAGGTTATCTGGAGAAGCCATTTTAGATTTTTGGAAAATCCAATATGGCCGCCAGGTCACGTGACCAATCGAAATTTGTATACCCAGGTGCACGAGATCTCATAGGTACCTATTAGACCTGCAAGTTTCAGAAGTTTGCGGTAAGCGGTGTTTTGAGTTCTAGGTCGACAAAAAAAGAGCGGAAGAAGAAGAAGAAGAAGAAGAAGAAGTAGAAGAAAGTTGAACTCCTATAAAACCAATAGGGGCCCAGCCGGTCGGCTTGGGCCCCTAATTAAAGCTGCAAGCAGCGTTGGTGGGGCCCAAGCGGTGAACATGGTTGAAAAATCTTGCAATAATGATATTATGTGCAAAATTCGAGCTTGAAAAAGTAGGATTTTGAACATCATCTAATAGTTACTGTACGTTTCACTTGGAATTTAATATTTTACGGAAAATCCAATTTTTACGGAAAATCCAATATGGCGGCCAAACCACGAGACCGATCAAAACCTATTTCACAAACTTGAAACACATCACTTTAAAGATGGTATATGCAAATTTCAGTCAATTCGATGTTTGTTCGGGAGAAGAAGATTTTTAAAGATTAAATCACGATTTTCGAAAAATCCAATATGGCGGCCAAACCACGTGAACCGATCAAAAGGCCTTTCGCAAACTTGAAAGAGATCACACTAAAGATGTTACATGTCAAATTTCAATCGAATCTGTGTATTGGTTCTGGAGTAGAAGATTTTTAAAGATTAAATCACGATTTCCGCAAAATCCAATATGGCGGCCAAACAATGTGACCGATCAAATTGCCTTTCGCAAACTCGAAAGAGATTACACTTAAGATGTTACATGTCAAATTTCAGTCGAATCGGTGTGTTGGTTCTGGAGAAGAAGATTTTAACAATTAAATCAGATTTTTCGCAAAATCCAATATGGCGGCCAGACCAAGTGACCGATCAAAACGCGTTTCGCAAACTTGAAAGAGATCACACTTAAGATGTTATATGTCAAATTTCAGTCGAATCGGTGTGTTGGTTCTGGAGAAGAAGATTTTTAAAGATTAAATCACGATTTTCGCAAAAATCCAATATGGCGGCCAGACCACATGACCGATTAAAACGCCTTTCGCAAACTTGAAAGAGATCACACTTAAGATGCTACATGTCAAATTTCAGTTGAATCGGTGTGTTGGTTCTGGAGAAGAAGATTTTTGAAGATTAAATCACGATTTTTGCAAAATCCAATATGGCGGCCAAACCACGTTACCGATCAAAACGCCTTTCGCAAACTTGAAAGAGATCACACTTAAGATGTTACATGTGAAATTTCAGTCAAATCGGTGTTTTGGTTCTGGAGAAGAAGATTTTTAAAGATTAAATCACGATTTTCGCAAAATCCAATATGGCGGCCAAGGTCACGTGACCGCATGCGATTTTATTGGCAAATTCTTAAGACCTTAGGCCATGCTTGCTATACAAAAAATTTCAAATCGACTAGACCCCTGGGTCTTCTGGAGAAGCCATTTTTAGGTTTTTGGAAAATCCAATATGGCCGCCAGGTCACGTGACCAATCGAAATTTGTATACCCAGGTGCACGAGATCTCATAGGTACCTATTAGCTCTGCAAGTTTCAGAAGTTTGCGGTAAGCGGTGTTCAAGTTCCAGGTCGACAAAAAAAGAGCGGAAGAAGAAGCAGTAGAAGAAGAAAGTTGAACTCCTACGAAACCAATAGGGGCCCAGCCGGTAGGCTTGGGCCCCTAAATATTGAACTCCTATAAAACCAATAGGGGCCCAGCCGTAGGCTTGGGCCCCTAAATATTGAACTCCTATAAAACCAATAGGGGCCCAGCCGGTAGGCTTGGGCCCCTTAAAGCTGCAAGCAGCGTTGGCGGGGCCCAAGCGGTTAACATGGTTGAAAATTCTTGCACTAATGATATTATGTGCAAAATTCGAGCTTGCAAAAGTAGGATTTTGAACATCATCTAATAGTTACTGTACGTTTCACTTGGAATTTAATATATTACGGAAAATCCAATATGGCGGCCAAACCACGTGACCGATCAAAACGCCTTTCGCAAACTTGAAAGAGATCACACTTTTTATGTTACATGTCAAATTTCAGTCAAATCGGTTGTTGATTCTGGAGAAGAAGATTTTTAAGGATTTAATCATGATTTTCACAAAATCCAATATGGCGGCCAAACCACGTGACCGATCAAAACGCCTTTCGCAAACTTGAAAGAGACAACACTTAAGATGTTACATGTCAAATTTAAGTCAAATCGGTGGGTTGGTTCTGGAGAAGAAGATTTTTAAGATTAAATCATGATTTTCGCAAAAATCCAATATGGCGGCCAAACCACATGACCGATCAAAACGCCTTTCGCAAACTGGAAAGACATCACACTTAAGATGTTACATATCAAATTTCAGTAGAATCGGTGTGTTGGTTCTGGAGAAGAAGATTTTTGAAGATTAAATCACGATTTTCCGCAAAATCCAATATGGCAGCCAGACCACGTGACCGATCAAAACGCCTTTTGCAAACTGGAAAGAGATCACACTTAAGATGTTACATATCAAATTTCAGTAGAATTGGTGTGTTGGTTCTGGAGAAGAAGATTTTTAAAGATTAAATCACGATTTTCGCAAAATCCAATATGGCGGCCAAACCACATGACCGATCAAAACGCCTTTCGCAAACTTGAAAGAGATCACACTTAAGATGTTACATGTGAAATTTTAGTCGAATCGGTGTGTTGGTTCTGGAGAAGAAGATTTTTAAAGATTAAATCACGATTTTCGCAAAATCCAATATGGCGGCCAGACCACGTGACCGATCAAAACGCCTTTCGCAAACTTGAAAGAGATCACACTTAAGATGCAATTTATCAAATTTCAGTAGAATCAGTGTGTTGGTTCTGGAGAAGATGATTTTTAAAGATTAAATCACGATTTTCGCAAAATCCAATATGGCGGCCAAACCACGTGACCGATCAAAACGCCTTTCGCAAACTTGAAAGAGATCACACTTAAGATGTTACATGTAAAATTTCAGTCGAATCGGTGTTTGGTTCTGGAGAAGAAGATTTTTAAAGATTAAATTGGTATTTTTCAAAAATCCAATATGGCGGCCAAGGTCACGTGACCGCATGCGATTTTATTGGCAAATTTTAAAGACCTTACGCCATGCTTGCTATACAAAAAATTTCAAATCGACTAGACCCCTAGGTTATCTGGAGAAGCCATTTTAGGTTTTTGGAAAATCCAATATGGCCGCCAGGTCACGTGACCAATCGAAATTTGTATACCCAGGTGCACGAGATCTCATAGGTACCTATTAGCCCTGCAAGTTTCAGAAGTTTGCGGTAAGCGGTGGTTGAGTTCTAGGTCGACAAAAAAAGAGCGGAAGAGAAGAAGAAGAAGAAGAAGTAGAAGAAGAAAGTTGAACTCCTATAAAACCAATAGGGGCCCAGCCGGTCGGCTTGGGCCCCTAAGAAGAAGTTGAATTCCTACGAAACAATAGGGGCCCAGCCGGTAGGCTTGGCCCCTAATTAAAGCTGCAAGCAGCGTTGGCGGGGCCCAAGCGGTTAACATGGTTGAAAAATCTTGCACTAATGATATTATGTGCAAAATTCGAGCTTGAAAAGTAGGATTTTGAACATCATCTAATAGTTACTGTACGTTTCACTTGGAATTTAATATATTACGGAAAATCCAATATGGCGGCCAAACCACGTGACCGATCAAAACGCCTTTCGCAAACTTGAAAGAGATCACACTTTTATGTTACATGTCAAATTTCAGTCGAATCGGTTAGTTGATTCTGGAGAAGAAGATTTTAAGGATTTAATCACGATTTTCACAAAATCCAATATGGCGGCCAAACCACGTGACCGATCAAAACGCCTTTCGCAAACTTGAAAGAGACAACACTTAAGATGTTACATGTCAAATTTAAGTCAAATCAGTGAGTTGGTTCGGAGAAGAAGATTTTTAAAGATTAAATTATGATTTTCGCAAAAATCCAATATGGTGGCCAAACCACATGACCGATCAAAACGCCTTTCGCAAACTGGAAAGAGATCACACTTAAGATGTCACATATCAAATTTCAGTAGAATCGGTGTGTTGGTTCTCGAGAAGAAGATTTTTGAAGATTAAATCAGATTAAATCACGATTTTCGCAAAATCCAATATGGCGGCCAGACCACGTGACCGATCAAAACGCCTTTTGCAAACTGGAAAGAGATCACACTTATGTTACATATCAAATTTCAGTAGAATCGGTGTGTTGGTTCTGGAGAAGAAGATTTTTAAAGATTAAATCACGATTTTCGCAAAATCCATATGGCGGCCAAACCACGTGACCGATCAAAACGCCTTTCGCAAACTTGAAAGAGATCACACTTAAGATGTTACATGTGAAATTTTAGTCGAATCGGTGTGTTGGTTCTGGAGAAGAAGATTTTTGAACATTAAATCACGATTTTCGCAAAATCCAATATGGCGGCCAGACCACGTGACTGATCAAAACGCCTTCCGCAAAATTGAAAGAGATCACACTTAAGATGCTATTTATCAAATTTCAGTAGAATCAGTGTGTTGGTTCTGGAGAAGATGATTTTTAAAGATTAAATCACGATTTTCGCAAAATCCAATATGGCGGCCAAACCACGTAGACCGATCAAACGCCTTTCGCAAACTTGAAAGAGATCACACTTAAGATGTTACATGTCAAATTTAAGTCAAATCGGTGTGTTGGTTCTGGAGAAGAAGATTTTTAAAGATTAAATCATGATTTTTGCAAAAATCCAATATGGTGGCCAAACCACATGACCGATCAAAACGCCTTTCGCAAACTGGAAGAGATCACACTTAAGATGTCACATATCAAATTTCAGTAGAATCGGTGTGTTGGTTCTCGAGAAGAAGATTTTTGAAGATTAAATCACGATTTTCGCAAAATCCAATATGGCGGCCAGACCACGTGACCGATCAAAACGCCTTTTGCAAACTAGAAAGAGATCACACTTAAGATGTTACATATCAAATTTCAGTAGAATCGGTGTGTTGGTTCTGGAGAAGAAGATTTTTAAAGATTAAATCACGATTTTCGCAAAATCCAATATGGCGGCCAAACCACGTGACCGATCAAAACGCCTTTCGCAAACTTGAAAGAGATCACACTTAAGATGTTACATGTCAAATTTCAGTCGAATCGGTGTGTTGGTTCTGGAGAAGAAGATTTTCAACAATTAAATCAGATTTTTCGCAAAATCCAATATGGCGGCCAGACCAAGTGACCGATCAAAACGCGTTTTGCAAACTTGAAAGAGATCACACTTAAGATGTTATATGTCAAATTTCAGTCGAATCGGTGTGTTGGTTCTGGAGAAGAAGATTTTTAAAGTATTAATCACGATTTTTGCAAAAATCCAATATGGCGGCCAGACCACGTGACCGATTAAAACGCCTTTCGCAAACTTGAAAGAGATAAAACTTAAGATGCTACATGTCAAATTCAGTTGAATCGGTGTGTTTGTTCTGGAGAAGAAGATTTTTGAAGATTAAATCACGATTTTGCAAAATCCAATATGGCGGCCAAACCACGTGACCGATCAAAACGCCTTTCGCAAACTTGAAAGAGATCACACTTAAGATGTTACATGTGAAATTTCAGTCAAATCGGTGTTTTGGTTCTGGAGAAGAAGATTTTTAAAGATTAAATCACGATTTTTGCAAAATCCAATATGGCGGCCAAGGTCACGTGACCGCATGCGATTTTATTGGCAAATTCTGAAGACCTTAGGCCATGCTTGCTATACAAAAAATTTCAAATCAACTAGACCCCTGGGTCTTCTGGAAAAGCCATTTTTAGGTTTTTGGAAAATCCAATATGGCCGCCAGGTCACGTGACCAATCGAAATTTGTATACCCAGGTGCACGAGATCTCATAGGTACCTATTAGCCTGCAAGTTTCAAAAGTTTGCGGTAAGCGGTGGTTGAGTTCTAGGTCGACAAAAAAAGAGCGGAAGGAGAAGAAGAAGAATTAAAGCTGCAAGCAGCGTTGGCGGGGCCCAAGCGGATAACATGGTTGAAAGATCTTGCACTAATGATATTATGTGCAAAATTCGATCTTGCAAAAGTATGATTTTGAACATCATCTCATAGTTACTGTATGTGTCAGTGGGAAATGCATGTTTTACGTAAAATCCAATATGGCGGCCAAACCACAGGACCAATCAAAATGCCTTTCACAAACTTGTAAGAGATCACACTTAAGATGTTACATGTCAAAATTCAGTTGAATCAGTGTGTTGGTTCTGCAGAAGAAGATTTTTAAAGATTAAATAATGATTTTCGCAAAAATCGAATATGGCGGCCAGACCACGGACCGATCAAAACGATTTTCGCAAACTTGAAAGAGATCATACTTACGATGTTACATGTCAAATTTCAGTTGAATCGGTGCGTTTGTTCTGGAGAAGAAGATTTTTGAAGATTTAATCACGATTTTTGCAAAATCCAATATGGCGGCCAAACCACGTGACCGATCAAAACGCCTTTCGCAAACTTGAAAGAGATCACACTTAAGATGTTACATGTGAAATTTCAGTCAAATCGGTGTTTTGGTTCTGGAGAAGAAGATTTTTAAAGATTAAATCACGATTTTCGCAAAATCCAATATGGCGGCCAAGGTCACGTGACCGCATGCGATTTTATTAGCAAATTCTAAAGACCTTAGGCCATGCTTGCTATGCAAAAAAATTTCAAATCTACTAGACCCCTGGGTCTTCTGGAGAAGCCATTTTAGGTTTTTCGGAAAATCCAATATGGCCGCCAGGTCACGTGACCAATCGAAATTTGTATACCCAGGTGCACGAGATCTCATAGGTACCTATTAGCCCTGCAAGTTTCAGAAGTTTGCGGTAAGCGGTGGTTGAGTTCTAGGTCGACAAAAAAAGAGCGGAAGAAGAAGAAGAAGAGAAGAAGAAAGTTGAATTCCTATAAAACCAATAGGGGCCCAGCCGGTAGGCTTGGGCCCCTAATTAAAGCTGCAAGCAGCGTTGGCGGGGCCCAAGCGGTTGCCATGGTTGAAAGTACTTGCATTGATGATACAATGTGCAAATTTTGAGCTTCCATGTGTTTCATGTGTAGAGAAATCTTTAGACTAGTTGTTAACACATGTGAAAATACATTTATAAGCTCACGCATCTCAATTCCCATGTGAAATGATTGTGAAAAGTATGCTTGACAGAGAGAGCGAACAAGCATTTTAAGTACAATTGATGTAGAGCATCATAGCTCATTCTGGAAATTTACCATGTGTCCTATGTGTTGACAAATCCTTTGACTAGTTGTTATAAGTGAAAATTTCCTGTCAAAGATCATTTTTCTCATTTCCCATTTACATGATTTTGAAAAGTGTGTCATAGACAAACGGGAAATAGCATTACAATAAATTTCCACTGATTGTGTGGTCACTTGTCAGCCATACAGACTGACGTGATGACAAGAAAAATAAAAATTTTGTCTGTCATCCTCGTGCCCGTCAATTCAGATCCGCCGCGTCAGCTTTATTCTGCTCATGGGGAAATAATTAAAAAACAAAATAAACACAAAAAACTCGGCGATAGTATATGTATAAAACAGAAGCTTAAAAAAATAATTGACACTTATATTCCATTCAGAACTGTACTCATATGTAACTCTTATATTGCGCTGTCAAAACTGTGCAAATGCTGCGCTCAAGTTAATCAAAGAACTGTTGTTATACACAAATAATTAAGCAACACTGCTGTGCAGTCTGCGTGCATTCTATGATGTTGTCATGTTTAACTCCGTGTTGTTGATTGAAGAATAAAAAAAAATTACAGTAACAAATTCCTGCCTCACCACATCATTTTATGTCTAGGCGAACCAGCATTTTAAGCCAAATTGATGTATACCATCCTAGCTCATTCTGTAAATTTAATATGTGTCCTATGTGTTGATATATCCTTGAACTAGTTGTTATACATGAAAATTTCGTGTCAAAGATCATTTTCCCCATTTCCCATTTACATGACTTTAAAAAGTGTGTGTCATAGACAAATGGGAAATAGTATTACAATAAAAGTCCATTAATTGTGTGGTCACTTGTCAGCCATACAGACTGATGTGATGACAAGAAAAATAAAGTTTTTTTTCTTCCTCTGCGTCCTATTTTCTGCTAATGAGGAAATACATGAAAAAAAACTGCAAAAAATACATCACGATAGTGCATGTATAAAACAGAACCGTACAAATAATTGACACTAACATTCAGATCAGAACTGTATACATATTTCACTCTTATATTACTCTGTGAAAACTGTGCAAATGCTGCACTTAAACCGCTGAACTGTTGCTGTACAAAAATAATAAAGCAACGCTGCTGTACATTTGTCTCTGCGTATGATGTTGTCATTTTTTCCTGCGTTGTTGATTGAAGAATGAAAAAAGAAACCCGCGTCACCACATAATTTTTGAAATATGTCTAGAATAAGAAAGAAACGTTTTATTTTTCTTGGCGTAGTACTAGTTGTTTTAATGACCTGTACACTATGAATTTCAAAATGTTGGGTAGAACAAAAGGGTGTTCTTCAAAACCTGAAAATTCCAAATATTAAAATGCAAAAGTTACTGGCAATAACAAAGTATGGAGTTGTTACTCAGGAAACAAATGCTAAACATCGTGGTAAAAGTTGAAACTACAGTCTCTTTTATAAGATTACAAGTTTTGCAGTAAGAAGAGTGGGTAGCTGAACAAATCATAACAGCCTTGAGTACGAATCCTCCTTTTTAAGTGTCAAATAATACTAGTCCTGAGGCAAAAGTTAGGCGTATGCGATGCAGCTATATTTAATAGTTACAAACCTGTATCGCTATCAATGCTGTACTGCACATATCGCTATAGACAACGGCACGAAACCTGCTTCTGCATACCAGTTTTTCAAACGAATTAGATATCCATTCTCATAGCAGTTCAAAAGTAAAATACTCTTAGACTTGAGAAATGTGTGCATTATAGACTTTCGATAAATTTGCTTTACGCTTGAATTTAGCATGGAGCTTTGGTAGCTCTATGAATTTAACAAGCGATGCTCGGACACTGGCAGCGCACAGCGCATCGATGACACTTGGGTCAGGTCATCATCAAAAACGTCAGTGCCTATTCACGGCCAGCTTGATATGAATCATGCCACGGATCGCGAAAATCACGGATCATATATCCAAATGTTCATGTCTAATACGTAAAGAGAACCCGAAATATAAAACACATAATGATTTGATATGGAGAAACATCATTTTGTTTCACTGACGGTCAAGTTAAATGCTCAAATATCGCGACAAGACTTGCACATTTGCACAATATGAATGCGGAAGTACGTCGACTGTACTCTGCGGACGAGCGAGCGCCTTCTCTGAAAATCTGTTTACAATATCACGTCACAATACACTGAAAATTCTTGCGAATTCATCTTTAAGGAAGCCAATTCACACAAGTTCCTAACGTCAGTACAGATGTTTTCTTGTTGGCAGCATTTTCGCCGTTCAGGAGTGCCTTACTCGCTCCACGTTGAAAAAAAGCCGTATGCTTTTAACCATGCCGTTCTAACTTTGCAAATTCCAGTCGACTTTCCTACTCTGATCATAATCTTTCTTTCCATTTCATAGCTTTACTTGCGCTTACAACCTGTGTTAGGGGTGGTTTCTCCCCAATATTGGTGGAGCTGCCTAAAGTCAAAAACGAAAGTTTGCCGTTTTTGCTTAGTTTCACCGTCACTACGATCCTTCAGTGTGTGATGATGACACTCACAGGCGTGCTGTTTGCATGGCAGGGCTGTGTGTTACCGGCGTTATACGGCCTCCCACCACATCGTATAACGCCGGTAACACACAGCCCAGTCATGCAGAGCTAGGTATTTGTATAAGTGTAGTTTATGCTATGTTCTGACGTTCTACGGAAGAGAACGTCGGAACGTAGCATAAACTAGACTTATACAAACTACCAAGTAAACAGCACGCCTGTGACGACGTTGTACTGCACAGTGCACGGAGCAATCTGTAGGTACATTGTGCGAAGTTGTCCAACCCAAAACTTAGTAACATCTTAGTCAAATAGTCATGGTAAACATGGGTACTTTTGGTTTGTTAGCTATTTCGTAACAATTTTATTCATTACTGTATGTGTTACAAATACGATCTTCTGACGCATAAGGGATGGACCATTAGACCTTGGGGAGGGGGGTGGTCACAATGAAATTGTGAAAATTTTTTTTTTACTATTGTAAATTTCTGAAATTTTTTTTTCCAATTGAGATTAGCTGTGCAATTTTTTTTTTCAGAGTAAATTTTCAGATTTATAATTTTTTTTTAGTTCGTCGCTGTCTGAAGATAAAGAGGGCAAAGATGTGGTGCCAAGCACCACAAGCGGCCACGCAAGCGGTCACGGGGGGGGGGGGGGTCAGGAGGGGGTGTCCCCCTCCTGCCGTTGGAGCTTTTGAAAAATAGAGATTAAAATGGTGTTATTTGGTGGCACTTGGGGAGTATTTTTGCGGGGGGTGGTCAGGAGGGGGTGTCCCCCTCCTGCCGTTGGAGCTTTTGAAAAGCGACCTAGCGGCCGATATAGCTCCGCTGTGTTTATGTACAGAATAACTATTTTTCACACATGTTGATGAAGAAGGTGGAAATCTTTGATAACTCAATGCAGTGGCCAGAAAAAGTGGCTAAAATAAGCTGCAAAAATACAAAATTGAAGATTTCATCATACTTTGAATATATCACATCCGATCATCCCTAAGAACATGTCAACCAAAGCTATCTGATGAGTAGTTTTTTTGAGAATTAAATATTCTGACCAAAAATGGCAACAATTGCCCCCAAAAATAAAAATTGCAGATTTCATCATAATGTCAAAATATCACACTTAGTTCATATATAGAAACCTGTATACCAATTTCAAAGCTGTTAGACCAGTACTTTTTTGAGAAACACATTTTTTGACCAAAAATGGGAAAAATTGCCCCAAAAATTCAAAATTGCAGATGTCATCATTATTTCAATAAACATCATTTAGTTCATCTATGGAAACCTGTATACCAAATTTCAAAGCTATCAGATAAGTAGTTTTGGAAATACACATTTTTTGACCAAAAATGGCAAAAATTGCCCCAAAATTACAAAATTGCAGATTTCATCATTATTTCCATAAATATCATTTAGTTCATCTGTAGAAACCTCTATACCAAATTTCAAAGCTATCAGATGAGTAGTTTTGGAAATACACATTTTTTGACCAAAATGGCAAAAATTGCCCCAAAAATACAAAATTACAGATTTCATCAGAAATTCAATATATATTACTTAGTTCCTCTATACAAACCTGTATACCAAATTTCAAACTGTCAGACCAGTACTTTTTGAGAAATACATTTTTTGACCAAAAATGGCAAAAATTGCCTTAAAAATGCAAATTTGCATATTTCTGCACAATTTGAACAAATCTGAAATAGATCATCCCTAGGGATATATGTACCAAATATAAAAGCTATCTGACCAGTAGTTTTGAAGAAGAAGATTTTTAAAGATTTTTTTACCAAAAATGACAAAAATTGTCTTAAAAACACAAATATGCAAGTTTCACCACCATTTGAACAAATCTGATTTAAGTCACCCTAAGCAAACTGCATATCAAATTTCAAAGGAATCGGACAAGCGGTTTCAGAGAAGAAGATTTTTTTACCAAAAACACCAAAAAATGCCCCAAAAATACAAATATGCAAATTTCACCATGATTTGAACAAACTGAAGTGAGGTCACCCCAAGTGAACTGCATATAAAATTTCAAAGCAATTGGACTTGTGGTTTCAGAGGAGAAGGCAATTGTTGACGGACGACGACGGACGACGGACGCCGGACGACGGACGCCGGACGACGACGGACGCCGGACGACGACGGATAATCAACCTATTTGATAAGCTCCGCGTCGCTGACAGCGGAGCTAAAAATAGAGATTAAAATGGTGTTATTTGGTGGCACTTGGGGAGTATTTTTGCGGGGGGTGGTCAGGAGGGGGTGTCCCCCTCCTGCCGTTGGAGCTTTTGAAAAATAGAGATTAAAATGGTGTTATTTGGTGGCACTTGGGGAGTATTTTTGCGGGGGGTGGTCAGGAGGGGGTGTCCCCCTCCTGCCGTTGGAGCTTTTGAAAAATAGAGATTAAAATGGTGTTATTTGGTGGCACTTTGGGAGCATTTTTTTCGGATTACACATCTTCCTCTGAAACATGGTCTTCTTGCTCCTCAGTAGCTTCCTATAGTTTTGAAAATTGACTATTTTGGTTTCCTGGCTTCCCTTTCTACTGCGTGGTGAAATGCCTACATTCACCCCACCAAACATCATGCATATCTCATGATTTACAATTGATTTTGACAAGCTGAGAAGCTAAAATAAGCTAAATAATAAAGTTAATTTGCATATTTGTGTTTTTAGAGCAATTGTTGCCCTTTTTTGATCAAAACATCTATTTCTCTGCAGCAGCATGTCCAAATTGATTGGATGTGTATAGATGTGTTTAAATTTCAATATTTGTCTTTTTAGGGCAATTTATGCCATTCATGGTCAAAAAATCTGTATTCTCTGAAAGGGCTTGTCCAATTTCTTTGAAATTTGCTACACAAAAACGATTATTCATGCAGATTTATTCAGTATTTGCTATCGAGAAACTTTCAAAGTTCAAGCCTTTTGTGTGTTTTTGTGTTGGGATTTGTTGGATAGATGGCATTCTACGTAGCGTATTGTTGAATGTTAAAACATGTGTTGCTGCTGTTTTTTGAGAAAAAAGAATTGAAAATGCCTTTTTAAAAGCAAAATAATACATAATGACTTGATATGTTGTTTTATCATTGACGTGTTTCTACTTGTTCACCCATTCTTGCATTCATCATTGTAATAAAATGCTGTGAAAAAAATGAAACTGATGTGGCCTGCATCTGTTTACCTTGATCTTAAAAGGCAAATACAACTTTCTGTCTTGACAACCATACCATAGTTTCAATGTTTTACCTAGTGTACCTGCTTGGTTTGTACGCAGGAAACAAGTAGAAAACAGGCTCTATAATTTCATAATTTTCAAGTGATCAGAATACAAAAGTTCTGAAAAGATAAGATAATCACAACTTCCAGTATAAGGGATACAGTCACTCTAAATGTATAAATTAAAATTAAAAATGTGCCTGGGAGGATGTACTAAAAAATACAGAAAGTTGCTTTCTGTCGGTAAAATCTAAAAAAATTCAAAATTTTAAAGACTTTTGCAGATTTTTTTTTACGCCTTTGTCTTCTTATTTATTTTTTTTTTATTTTGCAAACTAGTCTGAAGATTTTTTTTTTCCTAACTTTCTGCTCTGAAAATTTTTTTTTTTCTGTTTTTGACCACCCCCCTCCCAAGATCTAATGGTTCGTCCCTAAGGTCGGGGATGCACAGTGATAAAGTATTACTTCTCAAGTTGAATGCAGGACAGCGCGTGGGACAGACAAAGTGATGACGTCATCTGCAATTTTCGATCCGCAAGTTTGGATAATATTTGCCTACATCTTCTCGGCAAACGCTACTATTTCTCGCATTTGCGATTTTGCGAGCAGGCAGCGGAAACACTGCCTGCGTCATTGCAAACAAAGGAAGGCCACAACGCACCTTATTTTCAAGCGGGCGATTTATGTTTGTTTTTCAGATTTCGTCCATTGAAAATCCTACCAGCACGCGAACGGCAAACAAAGAATTTATTGTATGGCACCTAATGTAGAGTGTTTGGATAACATACACAAGAACGTTCTAAATTACTCATGGAGTTGATCGTTGAAACTGAATAGTGACAGTAGTGGTACTTGGAGCAAAAGTTTCTAGCATTGTTGTTTCTGAACGTTGGTGTCACTCAAGTCCACATGCTTAAATATTCAAACCTTGGAATTGAGGAAGTGCATGTTTACTGAGGGTTCCCACTGTAATAAGCTGCGCAAACAAACATTCTGAACAGCTACACTAACAACTGATATGGTCGCACCTAATTAGACCTAGAACAATGGCAAGAGCGTCCAGCTCTGATTAACTATTTTACCTGCAGGCTGTGAGTGACGATTTTGCAGTTCGCCGGCATTGAGTCGATAGCCTGTTATTTCAGCAACAGTGACGCAATACATTTTTCTACAAGTATTTTACTTCTCACTTTCCGATTTCAAAATGTTTATGACAAACAGCCTATAATGTTTATCATACCCTTACTTCATAATATTGACATTTTAGTTTCAATTAGATCTCAACGTCACCACGAACTTCATTACACAAGGTGTTGTTTTAATCGATGTGTATCAGCAATTTTGATGTGGTCTTGTTTACATTTTTAATCAGCTACATGCTCTCAGTTACACAACACACCAGGGCCACTCCATGCATGTCAGATAGAGAAACATAAAAAATCACCACACCTTGCAATGTCATATATCTTACTTTTTTATTGTGATGAACAAGTGAGCGTGCATTCAGACACCTACATACAAAATTACCCGAATAGCTTCATTTATGATCCTTGACACTCACAAAACAGCTGTGTGTAGACCCCAGTAATTGTGGCAGGACCTTGTCCCGCTCTATTTCAGTCAATCACAGCAGTCGGCCACCCCTAAAGTTAGTGGCACGCTCTTCTAAGTACTTCCGTGGCAGTATACTTGACAACGTCATCCTGGCGTACAAAACCTGGGCGCTGAAGTTACTATACACAATGGGCCGAGATTAGGGTTCGTGCGACTGCTAGTTGAATTTGACAGCGGGCATTGCAGTCTGTTGTTCCGTCTTTGACTCTCAAGTGTACAATATAACATACATCACTGATCGATCTTCTGACTGACGAGGTTTTAAACTGCTGCCTTATGAACATTGGGGCGACTTAACCGATCCAAATACCTTTCGCAAACTTGAAAGTGCTCGCACTAAGAAAGACATGAAGTAACATTTCAGTTAAATCTGTGTGTTGGTTTTTGAGAAGAAAATTTTTAAGCATTAAATTGCGATTTTCGCTATATCCACTACAGCGAACAAACCTCTGACTGACCCAACGCCTTCGGAAATTAGAAAGAACTACCACTAGGGATTATGAGTGTAAAATTTTAGTTCAATCTGTGTATTGGTTCTGGAGGAAAATATTTTAAAAGATTAAATTACGAGTTTTGCAAAATCAAATATGGCGGCAAAACCATGTGACCTATCCAAATGCCTTTCACAAACGTGAAAGAGATATTAAAATAGATGATACATGTAAAATTGCAGTCTACTCGGCGTGTTGGTTCTAGAGAAGAAGATTTTTAAGATGAAATTACGATTTTCGCAAAATCCAATATGGCGGCCAAACCACGTGACCGATCAAAACGCCTTTCACAAACTTGAAAGTGATCACTGTAAGCATGACATGAGTAAAATTCCAGCTTAATCAGTGTTTTGGTTCTGGAGAAGAAGATTTTTAAAGATTAAATTACGATTTTTTGCACAATCCAATATGGCGGCCAAACCACGTGACCAATCGAAACGCTTTTCGCAAACTTGAAAGAGATCACACTGTAGATGACATTTATTAAATTTTAGTTCAATTGGTGAATTTGTTCTGGAGAAGAAGATTTTTAAAGATTAAATTGTGATTTCAAAAAATCCAATATGGCGGCCAAACCACGTGACCGATCGAAATGTCTTTTGCAAACTTAATAGAGATCACTGTAAGGATGACATGAGTAAAATTTTAGCTTAATCGATGTTTCGGTTCTGGAGAAGAAGATTTTTAAAGATTAAATGACTATTTTAGAAAATCCAATATGGTGGCCAAGGTCACGTGACCGCATGCGATTTTATTTGCAAATTCTAAAGACCTTAGGTCATGCTTACTATACAAAAATTTTCAAATCGACTAGACCCCTAGGTCTTCTGGAGAAGCCATTTTTAGGTTTTTGGAAAATCCAATATGGCCACCAGGTCACGTGACCAATCAAAATTTCAAGGGTCAGGTGCACGAGTACTAATTGATACCTACTAGCCCTGCAAATTTTAGAAGTTTTCGTTCAGCCGTTTTAGAGATCTAGGTCGACAAAGAATCGGCAGAAGAAGAAGAAAAAGAGGAAGAAGAGGAAGTAGTAGAACTTGAGCAATAACAATAGGGTCCCAGCCGGTCGGCTTGGGCCCCTAAGAAGAAGTAGAAGAAGAAAGTTGAACTCCTATAAAACCAATAGGGGCCCAGCCGGTTGGCTTGGGCCCCTAATTAAAGCTGCAAGCAGCGTTGGCGGGGCCCAAGCGGTTAACATGGTTGAAAAATCTTGCACTAATGATATTATGTGCAAAATTCGAGCTTGAAAAAGTAGGATTTTGAACATCATCTAATAGTTACTGTACGTTTCACTTGGAATTTAATATTTTACGGAAAATCCAATATGGCGGCCAAACCACGTGACCGATCAAAACGCCTTTCGCAAACTTGAAAGAGATCACACTTTTTATGTTACATGTCAAATTTCAGTCGAATCGGTTAGTTGATTCTGGAGAAGAAGATTTTTAAGGTTTAATCACGATTTTCACAAAATCCAATATGGCGGCCAAACCACGTGACCGATCAAAACGCCTTTCGCAAACTTGAAAGAGACAACACTTAAGATGTTACATGTCAAATTTAAGTCAAATCGGTGAGTTGGTTCTGGAGAAGAAGATTTTTAAAGATTAAATTATGATTTTCGCAAAATCCAATATGGTGGCCAAACCACATGACCGATCAAAACGCCTTTCGCAAACTGGAAAGAGATCACACTTAAGATGTCACATATCAAATTTCAGTAGAATCGGTGTGTTGGTTCTCGAGAAGAAGATTTTTGAAGATTAAATCACGATTTTCGCAAAATCCAATATGGCGGCCAGACCACGTGACCGATCAAAACGCCTTTTGCAAACTGGAAAGAGATCACACTTATGTTACATATCAAATTTCAGTAGAATCGGTGTGTTGGTTCTGGAGAAGAAGATTTTTAAAGATTAAATCACGATTTTCGCAAAATCCAATATGGCGGCCAAACCACGTGACCGATCAAAACGCCTTTCGCAAACTTGAAAGAGATCACACTTAAGATGTTACATGTGAAATTTTAGTCGAATCGGTGTGTTGGTTCTGGAGAAGAAGATTTTTGAACATTAAATCACGATTTTCGCAAAATCCAATATGGCGGCCAGACCACGTGACTGATCAAAACGCCTTCCGCAAAATTGAAAGAGATCACACTTAAGATGCTATTTATCAATAATTTCAGTAGAATCGGTGTGTTGGTTCTGGAGAAGATGATTTTAAAGATTAAATCACGATTTTCGCAAAATCCAATATGGCGGCCAAACCACGAGACCGATCAAAACGCCTTTCGCAAACTTGAAAGAGACAACACTTAAGATGTTACATGTCAAATTTAAGTCAAATCGGTGTGTTGGTTCTGGAGAAGAAGATTTTTAAAGATTAAATCATGATTTTTGCAAAAATCCAATATGGTGGCCAAACCACATGACCGATCAAAACGCCTTTCGCAAACTGGAAAGAGATCACACTTAAGATGTCACATATCAAATTTCAGTAGAATCGGTGTGTTGGTTCTTGAGAAGAAGATTTTTGAAGATTAAATCACGATTTTCGCAAAATCCAATATGGCGGCCAGACCACGTGACCGATCAAAACGCCTTTTGCAAACTAGAAAGAGATCACACTTAAGATGTTACATATCAAATTTCAGTAGAATCGGTGTGTTGGTTCTGGAGAAGAAGATTTTTAAAGATTAAATCACGATTTTCTCAAAATCCAATATGGCGGCCAAACCACGTGACCGATCAAAACGCCTTTCGCAAACTTGAAAGAGATCACACTTAAGATGTTACATGTCAAATTTCAGTCGAATCGGTGTGTTGGTTCTGGAGAAGAAGATTTTTAAAGATTAAATCACGATTTTTGCAAAATCCAATATGGCGGCCAAGGTCACGTGACCGCATGCGATTTTATTGGCAAATTCTGAAGACCTTAGGCCATGCTTGCTATACAAAAAATTTCAAATCGACTAGACCCCTGGGTCTTCTGGAAAAGCCATTTTTAGGTTTTTGGAAAATCCAATATGGCCGCCAGGTCACGTGACCAATCGAAATTTGTATACCCAGGTGCACGAGATCTCATAGGTACCTATTAGCCCTGCAAGTTTCAGAAGTTTGCGGTAAGCGGTGGTTGAGTTCTAGGTCGACAAAAAAAGAGCGGAAGGAGAAGAAGAAGAAGAAGAAGTAGAAGAAGAAAGTTGAACTCCTATAAAACCAATAGGGGCCCAGCCGGTTGGCTTGGGCCCCTAATTAAAGCTGCAAGCAGCGTTGGCGGGGCCCAAGTGGTTAACATGGTTGAAAAATCTTGCACTAATGATATTATGTGCAAAATTCGAGCTTGAAAAAGTAGGATTTTGAACATCATCTAATAGTTACTGTACGTTTCACTTGGAATTTAATATTTTACGGAAAATCCAATATGGCGGCCAAACCACGTGACCGATCAAAACGCCTTTCGCAAACTTGAAAGAGATCACACTTTTTATGTTACATGTCAAATTTCAGTCGAATCGGTTAGTTGATTCTGGAGAAGAAGATTTTTAAGGATTTAATCACGATTTTCACAAAATCCAATATGGCGGCCAAACCACGTGACCGATCAAAACGCCTTTCGCAAACTTGAAAGAGACAACACTTAAGATGTTACATGTCAAATTTAAGTCAAATCGGTGAGTTGGTTCTGGAGAAGAAGATTTTTAAAGATTAAATTATGATTTTCGCAAAAATCCAATATGGCGGCCAAACCACATGACCGATCAAAACGCCTTTCGCAAACTGGAAAGAGATCACACTTAAGATGTCACATATCAAATTTCAGTAGAATCGGTGTGTTGGTTCTGGAGAAGAAGATTTTTGAAGATTAAATCACGATTTTCGCAAAATCCAATATGGCGGCCAGACCACGTGACCGATCAAAACGCCTTTCGCAAACTTGAAAGAGATCACACTAAGATGCTATTTATCAAATTTCAGTAGAATCAGTGAGTTGGTTCTGGAGAAGATGATTTTTAAAGATTAAATCACGATTTTCGCAAAATCCAATATGGCGGCCAAACCACGTGACCGATCAAAACGCCTTTCGCAAACTTGAAAGAGACAACACTTAAGATGTTACATGTCAAATTTAAGTCAAATCGGTGTGTTGGTTCTGGAGAAGAAGATTTTTAAAGATTAAATCATGATTTTCGCAAAATCCAATATGGTGGCCAAACCACGTGACCGATCAAAACGCCTTTCGCAAACTGAAAGAGACACGCAACTAGAAAGAGATCACACTTAAGATGTCACATATCAATTTCAGTCGAATCAGTGTGTTGGTTCTGGAGAAGAAGATTTTTGAAGATTAAATCACGATTTTCGCAAAATCCAATATGGCGGCCAGACCACGTGACCGATCAAAACGCCTTTTGCAAACTAGAAAGAGATCACACTTAAGATGTTACTATTCAAATTTCAGTAGAATCGGTGTGTTGTTCTGGAGAAGAAGATTTTAAAGATTAAATCACGATTTTCTCAAAATCCAATATGGCGGCCAAACCACGTGACCGATCAAAACGCCTTTCGCAAACTTGAAAGAGATCACACTTAAGATGTTACATGTGAAATTTTAGTCGAATCGGTGTGTTGGTTCTGGAGAAGAAGATTTTTGAACATTAAATCACGATTTTCGCAAAATCCAATATGGCGGCCAGACCACGTGACTGATCAAAACGCCTTCCGCAAAATTGAAAGAGATCACACTTAAGATGCTATTTATCAAATTTCAGTAGAATCAGTGTGTTGGTTCTGGAGAAGATGATTTTTAAAGATTAAATCACGATTTTCGCAAAATCCAATATGGCGGCCAAACCACGTGACCGATCAAAACGCCTTTCGCAAACTTGAAAGACATCACACTTAAGATGTTACATGTGAATTTTAGTCGAATCGGTGTTTTGGTTCTGGAGAAGAAGATTTTTAAAGATTAAATTGATATTTTTCAAAAATCCAATATGGCGGCCAAGGTCACG